>NC_056730.1:281636772-281641772 GCF_019279795.1 Protopterus annectens | reverse complement strand
CACTGCAGCAAAGAGTAATCTATATGGCAAGGAATGGAATAACCAGATGTAGATGTATATATGTAGAGGTATGTGTGTGTATATCTACCCATAGCAACATAGAGATAAGCCTCTCCCTCTCCGTAGTAAAAATGTATACATAAAGAGACAGAATACAGATACATACCCACATATAAATATACATATGCAGACACCCATAGACCCATATGTTGTGAGATATATATATATATATATATATATATATATATATATATATATATATATATATATATATATATATATATATATATATATATATATAGACAGAAAAATATAAATATACATGTATGCATACATATACAGATATATCTGTCTATAGTAATATAAATATATATATATATATATATATATATATATATATATATATATATATATATATGTGTGTGTGTGACTGTAAATATACACATGTATATAGCTAGGATATGATACAGCAGTTATGAGTTACATATGTTCACAGGCCGTGCATATGGGGGTGAACGTCTAATAAACAAATGTGTAACACGTAGCATCAAACCCCCCACCCCCCCAGCTAGGCCGTTGAGACATACAGACACACAATAAAGGTAAACCCACCACTGCTAATCAGACCACCGGCAGGATACTACCAGTGGGAGAGACCTGCCAGGTCTAATCTTGAAACATAGACATTGATGTCCCTTGTGGGACACCAAAAATTAATGATCATCACAGGCGGTACTGGTCATGACTTATCAAACCAGGCTGTAGATGTACACGGACCAGAAGGTTGTGCAAGCCTGATAACCCATGTGTCGACACAACGTATGACATGTGTCCCGACACGGGGAGAGTGGGCAGTGTGTAGTGGCGTGTTTATACCCCACCTGCACCCACAGTAAGGATGAGTGCTATAGAGGAGTGGCAGGTGGGGGAACTATGGGTATGCAATTATGGGCCTAGGCGTGCAGGTGTTGGCTGGCGCAGTCATATTAGGACCGCCCCGGGGATGTAAGTAATATTCTGAAATGGGCATAGCTGACACCCATACCTCTCAACCCCTAAGAGCACATCCACTGGACAGGACATAAACCATTGGGGGAACAAATAAATACCATACCTCTGAACTGTCCCCAATTTCCTGGGACATCCCTGATTTTGACTCAATTTCTAACTCTGTCCCACTTAATCTCTCCTAAAACTAGTGACATTTGGAGGAAAGGTGGTGAATTACACGTAATGAATAACAACAATTAAGAGTTATAAACATCATTTACCTCAGAAAATGTGTATGAATTCATATGCTCTGAGTCTGTCACTGTGTCAGGTTAATAGTACCAATAATTTAAATGTGTCCCTGATGTTGTTATGCTGTGTCCCTGATTCAGTTTGTATTTTTCCTCAATCGTATGAGAGGTCTGATAGGGACAGAAAGCACATATTCCACTGACAACCTTAGAAAGATTATAGAATATTAGGTATGCAGTAGCATGACTCGGCTGACGGATGTGGGTTCCAAAACCCAATTACTTGTTTGTATTGAAGAGTGTCAGTTCCCATGTATTAGTCAGATGGGTTCAGATTATAAGAGGAACACACCAATAATATGAATCAAACTCTGGACAGGCCGCGGATTCCGTACAGTCGAACGGCATGCTTTCGCCTAAAGGGTAGCCATTCCCGATACTGTAGGCATGTAATCCGATGTAATAGGAATAACAAGGTAATATCGTAGTCCTCACTCCCACCCAGGGGTATGAGTGTCAGATGCAAACACCAAATGCAGTGCATTTGCAAGTGCGGGAACAAGCGGGTGTAATCCTGTTTCGCCGCCAGTATGTGAGTATTACACTGGTAAAGCAATGTAGAGGCTAACTGAGTGTACGGAACTGTAACCGGAGGTTAGCATTGCTTAGCTCCATGCAAACCCACGCACACCCACTCACAACTACTTTTATTGTGCCTTAATCACTCCGTATCCAATAGCCTTGTTCTGCCCAGCAACAAAATAAATGGCCTCTGCAAGGCACGAAACCAGGACCCTGCACACACAGCTATTGTGATTTACCACTAAGCCATGGCAGATATACAGACATTGGACCTTATCACAAACATATCCAGCACAGTCATTCAACAGTATAGGAAATGTATTCCATCATGTAGATGTATGTGTGAGTGTTTATGTCTAGATATAGCTACATACATATATATATATATATATATATATATATATATATATATATATATACAGATATATCAGGAACTTCCCATGTGACAACAAAGCATTACAAAGGAATGAAAAGGAAAATACCAGCAATGCCTGTATTATGTAGTGGTGTTGTCCTATGTAATATCAAGACTCCCTCAGTCAGACATGTGTCATTCATACACGCAAACATTTGTACATTGGCCATATACTTCACTCTGTGCATGTTATTTACATTAACACAATGGTTCCTGTCCAGTCATTATGTGAGAACAGTACTCTTGCAAGGTGCTGTATGCAACATCATCATCATGATAAAGGTAAATGGGGTAACCATAGAGGGACTGGTAGTGTTGTGTGTACAATGGGGTCGTCTGCGTCACGTGTACCTGGAACATTTAGGAGTCATGTGCATACTAGGATCGTGCGCCTAAGAAACAGGAGTGAGGACAACTGGAGTATGTTGTGATGCATATTAGAAGGGTTACATGTATCCAGTGGACACGTGTGTAAAATGGAAAGCTATGTATGGAGAAAATGTTGTTCTAGGAACCGATTGGCCGTTTGTTTCCGTAGGGTGAGAGTAGGATGTGGGGGAAGGAAAGTAGGTATGCCTGTGGAGGATAGGTAGGGTAGGATGACAGACAAGACAGCATACAGGGTCGGTATATGGCACATGTGCGGGAATACACCTCAGACCGGGAGGGGTGTTCAGCAGTCACAAGCCCATGAGCCCCCAGATGGAAAAAGTGGGATGGAGGTCCCCAGCCATGGGCAGCCACCACTGCACCAAAACAGCTGCAAAGGTAGCAGTGCTGGGGGATGACTAGGAGGGGCAGCCTCACCCTGTAAATGTGACACTCTGCCATTGAGCTGGCGTATCTGGCCTCGAATCCCCTTATTGAGCCCCCTACTGACCACGTCCGGGACTGTACGACAGCGGACATGTTCCTATCTGGACCTACTCTCAGGGGGGGGGGGCAAGCCCTGTCCTCAGTGGCGGTACCACCAGAAGGTGGTGTAGAGCCAGCAGAGGTATAGTTCCAAGGCTGGGCCCCAGATGTGCTGGTGCCTGGTGCCATGGCCAGCTGAAGTGGAACAGGAGGTTCTGCCGGGACATCCAAACCCATACAGCCTATGGTGTTGCAGTTTAAACACAGATATGGCTTAGTAATAGTCAACAGCATTCAGGATTACTTATAACAACATGCATAGATATGACCATCAACCCAACACAACAGATGGTATACATTTGCAGAGGGAGCACAACACATGCATATATACTGCATGACATCTGTACAAAGTGTAGAAGACTTGTGACTGCAGCTATGAACAGTGGCCCATTATTGGCATGTCTCTGAGAACCCTAGACAGTGTCTGTCATACCACTGTTTCATGTGACATATGTCCAGTCAGGGATGCAATGGCAGTAACTCATCACTATCACCATGTACTGGCTGCAATCCTCACACTATGCTCCTGCAGTTTACAGATGTGTGTTCAGTGAGTAACACAGGAAACAAATGGTTCCACACACTGACCAGTCCACAGATGGCCCTAGAGATGGGGGTTCCTCACAAACAGAGCACTGTCTTGTCAGTTTTAAAACATGCAAAATAGCCATTACCACACACAACTTGTTAAACAGGCAGTAGTCTCAATGAAGCATAGCTACACTTACATGCAGTAGTCATGTCTAGCACATCACCCTCCTGTCTTTAGGTTATTTCCCACTGTGTATGTTGTTTGAGGAACATCCAGATATCATCTGTGATGCTGTTTACCAAACACCAGATCCAGGTACCACTCACAGTGACTGTCATGGGCAAACACCAACATGATGTTCCTAGATATTGTACTGTGTTTTTTGTGCAGTTGTCTATGGGAACATCATCACAGCTGTTCCACATGCAATCAGCTAAAGGAGGACTGCAATAGGTGCAGAGGCCATCACCTGATCATGACCATCACTTACAAAACACAAGCTGCTGCTGAGCAGGTGTACACCTCCACATCCACCAGAGAGTGTGTAGGAGGGACAGACAGAGGCAAAGTACATCATAGAAGGGCTTGGAGACTAAAACCTAAGCATCGTCTGTCACACACCTACCAGTACAGGGATTCAAACCCCTGACTGACTAGTCATTACTATTACAAGTGCATGCAGTTACTCCATGTGCCACAAAGCTGACATGTTGGTGTGCTGTAAGAACATATATGTGTGTTGGTGAGTGACATCTGCAGCAGAGATATAGTAGACATACATTAGGTGTAGCACACATGGCTGTCCACATGAACGGATGTCATTGTCAACACAACTGCACTCTCTAATGGACTCACATTGACACTCTTTGCCAGACCCACAAATATACTTCCAAACTACTTAGTTTGCCACACTGCAGTAATGCACAGGTACTACATTCACCACAGGGGATATCCGGAGGTTCTATGGGCTAGGGCATGTGAACATGTTTGTCTTCTGTTGGTATGCCAGTGGGAGTTATACTGGGAGTGACTGTGGTTGGGAGCATCATACTCCACACGTAGACACAAGGTGCCAGTACTGACATGCATGTGTGCATTGCTTCATGGGTGTGTAGTGGTTGGCTGTGCAAGATGGCTGTACAAGGCTGGATGAGGGGTAATCCTTGGCATCATGCCACCCAACAATGGTGTGCAGTGTGGTACAGGGGTGTAGTGTCTGCAATGTCCCACAGATGGGTATTGTATGAACTGTCCTGACATCCTGGTTACCATTGTGTATGGCCATAGCTTTGCAATGCATGCCATGTCTATGTTT
>NC_056730.1:281604272-281631772 GCF_019279795.1 Protopterus annectens | reverse complement strand
AACACCCTCATGGTTGGATATGACCTAACCATACCTGCCTTGGATATGTACATCCCACACTCATACAACATAAATTGCATTACCATAGCTTTCATTTTCCTTTCTACATACAGGTGGCTACAGTCATTACACACATGCACATGGCCGATAGCATGCTAACAGTACATAAGATATGATATCTATGTTACCAGAGTTAATATTCCCTCTCTACTGGTCACCCATGACACCTATCATATCATACAACACCCTATATGGCATGTATGTCTTTAGACATGTCCACCTAATGCAATGCCTACAAACATACCCAAATAACAGGACCATAGGACCTACACAAGGCCTGTATTGACAGACTCAGGGAAATCCAGCTCTGCTCTGTATGTTCCTGAGTATTCACAGATAATATGTTCATAACATGTACAGCCATGTGTGGCCACAGCTCCTACATATACCCCATGTCAACAATTGCAAGCCATGCATGTTGTGTGCTGTCTGGACATTAGCCTTAGTACCACAATAGCCAGTACATGCTGCGGTGAAATGTTTACAAGCCACAGACCTCGCACATGCTTGAATGAGTGTACTGCCTAACTCTAACAGAGCACATTGCTGGCACTCTTCCAGTACACATGAGGTGTGTGTGGCAAATATGATGTGCTCACTGTTGACCATTACAGTGCCCTGGCTTCACCAAGGCACTGTCAAGTAACAGTTTGTAGGAGCATGACATGGAATAATGCTGTGTGTGTCATGCTGATATGTGCTGCTGTAATATATGTACGCTTGGCTACTCGGTGAAAGTGGTGGTGTCCTACCAGTGCATGAATACAACATCCATTATGGTGTAATGCTCAGCTATGTTTCATACATGGCGTGGGGAAGATGTGGAATGTATCCTCTTGACCTGCTAGTGCACGTACTGATGCAGACTGCATATGTGTACATGTATTGATGTTTGTGTAGATTCCATGTGTGTGCAGTGTCTCATGTCTGAAGATGACTGTTGTCTTAGTACATCATGCTGTTGCAATATAGCCTCAACATTGCCAACTGTATATGGTGATATGCTGTAAGTACAGTAAGCCTTACATGAGGTATGGACAGATATTTGGACATGACTACTAAGTGGTGTGGCTTCTTCGCAGATGAATGTTTACTGAGGACAGCTCACTGGTGTGTTACAACCAGTCCTACAATAACCTGTGTACCTGCTAAGGTCAGGTTTTGTTAATTGAATTGGAAAACAGACAATGTAGAATGCTATAAGGATGACACTGAAGGCAAACCTCATGACACCTGTAAAAGTAACACCTCCCCTGTGCATATATTGTGCATATATCAGCACAGTTGCCACAGGAAAGAGTCAGTAAGCATTGTACTGGATGCAATACTGCTGAACTTACCTATCATGAGATAGGCAGGTGTTTGATTCACAGTACTGGCATGTGTGGGTTTGTGTGTCCATATATGTATGGTTGAGAATACATCACACATGTTATCACTCTCCTGAACACTGTTGTTGACACCAGTACAGAGGGAAGTGTAGAAAGAAAGGCATAGGCAGGTGGTTAAACCTCACACATGTAAAGTGTCTGTATGTGTGTGACATAGGTGTATATCTTAGTGAATGCCAGTGTGTGTGTGTGTGTGTGTGTGTGTGTGTGTGTGTGTGTGTGTGTGTGTGTGTGTGTGTGTGTGTGTATGGCTGTCTGGTTCCTGGAGTGAGGCTGTATTTTACCATAGTGAAATGTTAATGCCCCCTCCCCCCATCCCCTCAATGCAATCTAGCATCCTTGTTGATATCATCAATTGTAGATGGGCATACTAACCGCCTGTTAACATGTACATCCTGGGGTGTGACCTGTTGTTACATAGCCTACTGATGGACCCCCCTCCTCACATACACTTACTGCACTGTGGTATCCCTGTCGATGTCCTCGATCATAGGCCATTCCAACTACCTGTGCATGTGTAATCTCTGTGAGGCATCTTGTAATAGTGTAGTACTATAATGATGATATGCACATAGGCAGGGGCTCTCATCCGAGCACTGGCAACTGTGTGTGTGTGTGTGTGTGTGTGTGTGTGTGTGTGTGTGTGTGTGTCAGAGTGTGTGTTACTGTGTCTGTGAATCCCTGAGTGTATGGGTGTGTCTGTGTTTGCATGCTGTCATGGCAGTGAGTATTACTGCTTCCCAATGAGAAGCCACTATTACCACTGGCCTTTACCTTTGTCATCCGGCATACCACTCTTTTACCCACTCTGCGCTCCAGGTAACTATACCTGTGATGTCAACCACTATGGATGTGACGGCTTTGAACACAGTAGCTTACTACACAGCTATCATGCTCTTGGATCATTAGAACAGTAAACATAATTGAAACATGGGAGACTATAACTGTGATGTGGAAGCTGCAAAGTGCATGCAGGTATTGTCATACTGACCTGTGGGTAGTCAACATGTACATATGGGAATCCCGCAAACACCAACATCCCTGGCATATGCAACTACACCTGAAAGAGGAAGGCAGAACATCAAGATCAACATGCTGTTAGTGTTGTTACACATGATACATGCTGTCAAATGTACAAAATGCATTCTAAAACTGCAATACATGGTATGTTTGCTGCCTGTCAACACTACTCAACAATATTAATCTACAGTTGTCTACATAGTATGTTCACCCTGTGCATCCGACCATATGAACATGTCCCTGCACCGATGGTATGGATGACAGGAATGTGGCACAGGCATCATCATATGCAGAGGGTGATAATGTTTGCCAGAGGCCTAGGCTGTGCCATTGGATGACATCATGTGTGTGTGTTAGGGCCTGTGATATCATTGGGTGTGTGCAGATGTTATGTGTGTGTGTGTTGAGGTGCCCTACATTTGTTTCCAGTGTGTTCATATGCATGCACACAGGTCTGGCATGTGGCTGGCCTACACAGGGGTATTATTGACAGCTGCAGACTGTACAAGGCAGGTTTCACAGTTCACGGTGTCTGGCCATGGACATGTGACCTGCGCCTGCCAGGGGTTGCACGGAAAATACCAGGCAGAGGTCCAGATTGGGTACCGTCTGATGACACATGTCAACTGGAATTGTGTCCCTGTTGGGACTGTCCAGGACTACATGCGCATGGCCTGTTGTGTCCTGGTGTGGACTGCACAGCACCAGCTGCACTGCTGCTGCTATCGCCACTATGGGAGTGGGCATGTGCAGTAGCATGTTCATGTAGACCTTCAACAGGTGATGTAGCTGACCTACATCCACATGCCCGATGCCTCCTTCCCACCAGATGCTCCAGCACAGACATTCCACACTTGAGGATTGACATGCCACGGTACAGGGCTCCCACCATGTCACCCAATCGTCTATCCAAAACATCTGCAAGATGATAGTGAGCATTTGCAAGTGCCTGGATGTTGTCAGTTAATGAACAGACAGCAGCCCTCTGAAGCCTCAGATCTTCTCTGTTGTGCCATTCAGCACATGCCTGTGCCTTCATTACAGCCCAAAACATGCATCTGGTGACTCCAGCTGATGTGCTTTGTCTCGCAGGGGCATGTTGGCCAGTGGTCCTCCTGCAAGCAGCGCTGGGCACATGCCTGTGTGGGACATCACCAGTCTGTTGACTGGGATCATGGTGTGCGGGCACACCTTCCTTAGTCACCACACTTCCCTGTTCCATGCTACCACCCACCAACTGTCCTTCCTCTATGGCTGGTGGTGATGGGGTATGTGCAGGCAGGGGAACTGTGTGCAAGGATGAGGGGGAGACAGGTGGAATGACAACCAACGGCACAGATTCAGCCCCTGACAACCCTGCCTGTGCCTCAATCATACTATCATCATCACTGCTAGAGTCTGTGTAGACACTAACATCAGGTGGACCACAGCAGGGCAACGCACCTACATCAACACCTGTGAGGGGAAGACAAGAACTGTACACTACAAGTTATACCAGTCACACACAGACAGACAGAGACACACACAGACAGACACACAGACAGACAGACAAAGACACAGACAGACACAGACAGACACACACAGAGACACACACACACGGAGACACAGACACACACACACAAACACACACACACACACAGACAGACACACACACACAGACACACACACACACACACACACACACACACACACAGACACTCACACACACAGACACACACACACAGACACATACACAAACACAGACACACACAGACACACACAGACACACAGACACACAGAGGCACAAATAGACACACACGCTACATGCAGGTGATATGGCAGATGGCATTCAGCTTAGACAATTATAGTTTCAGCTTAGGCAATTATAATGGTAGTTATTATACATCCCTGAGTTGCACACAACAGGATGCATGTGTTATAGCAGACGGCATGCACCTTACACAATTATAGTGGTGGTTAGCATACATACCTGTATTGCACCATTTGTGTTAGTAGCCTATGCCCCATACCTGCAACACAATGCATGCACTTTGCACTTTTGCACCACACTGCCATGGTGTGTGCAACATACACCACATGTTAACAGACCATTGCTGACCTTTGTACATCTGCCACTGATGCTTTGTGTTGGTCACCGCCCCTATGTGTGAGGATATGAGCAGTAGAGTATGTCGACTGCATACTATATTTACATTAGCCCTAGCTTGCATATCTCCCCAAAGCAGTGCATGTCTGTTCAACATTATTCTGCCTATCCCTGAGCTGAGTGTAGACATTGTGCATGTGGCTGTACACACATGTTTGACATGGCTGTCCCTACTTTGCAATGGTGCCACAGACCAGCACAGGTTTACAATACACCAACCTGCTGTGTGGCGTATGACCTTGCCAATCACATGTAGTATGACATGTCTTCTGCTGATGTGTTCAATGACATGCATACATGTGTAACACAATGGTGTCCTTTCCAATCTACAGTACAGTAATGGTGTACCAATGCAGGGATGTGTTATACTAATATGGGCCTTCAACTGATGCAATGTTGTCTGTCCACCCTACAAATATGCAGGGACATACTGCACATTGAGCTGATGTGAATAGCCATTGCAGTGCATCATGTGGCTTCACAATTGCTATACTGTGTGAGCTACTGACACAGTTCTTAGCCATGACTATGTTCACATACAATACATATCTAATGTGGAATGTGACCCACGTCTCTGAGGTGTATACACAATAAACTCTAATGTGGAATGTGTGACACAGGTCACAGAAGGGTATACCAGTGACACCCCTGCACATCTGCAACCATGTTACTGATACCTGGCAACTATGCCCACACATGGCTAACTACAAGTACTCTATGTGCCACATGCCATCTGTGTACCTCACACACATGAGGAGCAGGCATGACAGTGATGTCTGACACCAGCAAGGTGAATGTACTGTATCTGTGGCTTGATGTGGATGTATGCGTATGTTGTGCAACACATGTATGTATTTGGATACTGTATAGGTGAATGCTTCCATGTCATGACATATTCAAGATGTCCAAGACATGCTATGTGGTGGTTTCATGTTATGCCTACACAAGCTGTGCACAGGCCTGTATGATGTTTAGTATTTCACATCTGCAATTTCACCATTACACAAAGGCTATAGTTGTATTGTGTCGAGCCAATGTACAACAGGATGTACACACATGTACATCACATCTACTGTGTGTGTGCTTCATGTCTCTGGCCATCCTCCATGGCCATGTGTACACATGTTCAGTCCAATGGTTGTGATGGCCATCTTATTTCACATGTCAGTGTTACCCCATATGACATACACCCATAGATGTCAAATGCTCTACTGAGGACAGGATTATGCAGACAAAAGGTGGTATATATGAGATGTGAGATATGTTTTGCAGGATAATTGATCAGTGGTGCAGTCAGCCCACTACATGTCATGGACATGTCTGATAGCACATGACTTTGTGTGACATTCATAGCAAGGATATACTCCACAAGGATGTATCCTGTGGGCCGGGCATACTCCAGCTCCAACACATTTAGAGTGTGTGCACACATATGCTCTCTGTACAGTACTGTTTGTATTCCCAACATGTGTAGTGCTGATATGTAGTACCTGTCCCTACAGTGGAACACACCTTCACCATTGTATTCACTGTTGTTCACACATCTGGCAATGACAGTTCGGAAGGTTTAGTGTAGGTGTTTCATATAGTCTTCAATTGTTTCACATAGGTAAACAGTGTGATGCATTGCATGTCTGACCAGTGTCCATTAACAGGACCACCATACATTATGTGTACATGTGCTATGGCAGATAGCATGCAATCAATATGTTCCATGAATTATCAAGCCTTGTAAATAATAACAATCTCACCTGACACAGGCTGCTGTCGCTGAAAAATTCCAGAGGTACCTAAACAGGAGTGTCACAGCAGTAAGATCATTATTCACACCTGTGTGATAGCTACAGGGTGCAATGTCAATGTTAGCACATAAGCTAGTACAATACACTATACATTGGAGTATGCACATCTGTGCATACATAGAGTAACAGACTATAGTATGTGTCATGTGTGCATACATGCCTTGCATATGATGTTACATTACATATTGTACAGTAACACATGTAACTATGTGATATATAGTTGTGTTTTATGTGCAGTAGTGGCTTACCAGGCAACTCCAGGCTCGGTGGTTG
Organism: Protopterus annectens; assembly: GCF_019279795.1. NCBI lineage: Eukaryota > Metazoa > Chordata > Ceratodontiformes > Protopteridae > Protopterus > Protopterus annectens. The sequence goes on along the minus strand of NC_056730.1, from coordinate 281,625,080 downwards.
AGAGACACCCACCTCCACTGTTGAGCAGTAGTAATGCTTGTAGTATTCTATGTGTGTACTGCTGTAGGTCACACGGCACACTCCGCATACATCACAAGGGATGATATGGGCTTGGAACACACCAATTCACTTCCAGCCACTGTCAGTGTCAGGACTGGTCCAACAAGTATGTGCTATAACAGGGGATAGTATATGTCAATATATTGTAACAGTCGACATATGTATGGGTGTAAAAGAAAGATGAACATGTTAAAGGTGGGCTTAACGTGCAAATATGGTGTGCATTGTGGGATATTGTGTCAATAACTGTGTAATGTACAGTATTCTAGGCAGATCTGTATTCTATTCTACATAGCAGTTATGTTATGTTATACAAACTGTAGTTATGTCTATTGGTAATTACAATACTCAGTGACAGGATACATAGCATTAGTATTCATCTGACAGGTTAGCAGCATGATAGCAAAGGTAATTGGAAGAGCCAGGTAACTATCCATGCACATAACACATGTAACATCCACCTCTCTACTATCATTTGCAAGTAATAACAGCTATGCATGTGTACATGTTATGCAAATGTGTAGTGACCCTTGTTACAGGGCTGGGCCAAATGGCTATGTGCACACCTACATAGAGTGGATATTGAGAGTACAGACACACTGGTTGAATTACCAGGTTTGTGTAGCCCAACCTCTCATTGACAACCTAACAGCCACCTGCACATACTGTATGTAAGGTGGTGCCGTGTGACCTACAGCAGTACACACATAGAATACTACAAGCATTACTACTGCTCAACAATGCATCGCTACAAGATAGCTATTTCCACTATATGCATTGATTACACTGTAATTCTTACAGTACAGGTACTACATACACAGACATACTACATGTTATACATACCATCTTAGAAATCGGAGGTGTTATTAACTAGTGTAATGCTCATTTTCTGTTTGTCTTTCAGTGTTATGTACTGTCCTACAGGTAGATACAGATGGTTTGAATGTGTGACAAGGCAACCTTTTATAGTTACAGATTAGTAACGTGCTATCCCGATAACCAATTGGTGTTCTTGAGTAGCTAAATACATGCACATTAGCTGCGCTGCTACTGCCTTAGCCAATACCATGGCTACAGTGGAGTATAATTGAGTACTCCACTTGGGCGTTGTCCCTTTGCCTTACTTGTGAGGAAGACAGCATGGAAGTTTTGTTTGGAATCTATTGCAACAGCTGTATGGAGAAGAACAGTAATATATTGTGGGTAATACCTAGAGGATTTAGTCTAAATGTGAGTACTGCTGTTATATTTCTGAACATTGCTACTTATGCAGGGTTTGTCTATACCTAATACTTCTGCATATCTTTTAGTCTGGCCAGGTTGTTTGACCAGCTCAATGCTGCAGAGCTATGCATATAATGTTAAGGGGTTTACAGTGTGCTTACCAGACATATTAAGTTAGGTGTTTTCTGTGTATCATACTGTGCTAATAATCAGTACAAGGTAAAACTTCCTGGTGCACAAACTTTTCAACCCTCTGAAATGGGATTAGTTCATACCAACCCTATTACATCAGCAGCTGTTCAATTGTATAACGGCAACTATTTCACATAGGGGCATGTTAGTGTGTCTGCGTCCAGGTATGTTAACGATTCAGCAGATGTTGTACAGTAGTTGCATAACTGGTTATGGTATGACAGTATATATTGATGTAATTATTTCGGTTGTGGGGTAGATGTTGGTGGGTGTACATAGCACATGCAGGTGTGTAGGAACTTCTTTTACACAACATCTATATGTGTGTGGGTGTTCTTTCTCTATGTGAACACCTATCCCTTAGTTGACTAATACTATGGTAATTGCAGGCTGATTCATTAAGGCACTAGTAAATGTTTCCTGTATAGCATGCAGGTACTGTTAGTCCTTGAATCCTTTTGGCAATACATCAGAATGTAATAAAGTTTTGCAAAATGAAAGCTGTCTGTGTAATTCTGTCATGGATATTTGCAGTCATTGCAGTTGTGTTGGTGACTGTGTCCATAGAACATATTTGTAATAGTGTATTGGCATATACTCTTCATATGTTATGTTCATATTGTTTGGGGGGGGAGCGGAATGTGTGATTGCTATGGTCCATGTTATACTCAGATATGACCACTTTGGATGCTGTCTACAGACATGTATGTATGTGGAAAAAAAAAAAAAAAATATATATATATATATATATATATATATATATATTTATTTATTTATATGTGTATGTATATATATATATATATATATATATATATATATGTGTGTGTGTGTGTGCATGTTTGTGTGTGTGTGTGTGTGAGTCTGTGTGTGTGTGTGTGTGTGTGTGTGTGTGTGTGTGTGTGTGTGTGTGTGTGTGTGTGTGTGTATATATATATATATATATATATATATATATATGTGTGTGTGTCTGTGTGTGTGTGTATATATATATATATATATATATATATATATATATATATATATATATGTATATATATATATAGATATATATATATGTGTGTGTGTGTGTGTGTGTATATGTATATAGATATATACATTATTGCATACTTTTATCTGCACCTCCATAGATGTGTAGATGTTTTACCCTATCTATATATCTACATATATATATATGTAGACCTGTATATATCGACATGTCTCTATGTATCTCTCTCTCTCTCTCTATATATATATATATATATATATATATATATATATATATATATATATAAATATGAGCATACACCTTTAATTGGGTACAAGGCGGGTTGTCCTATTTCAACACATTCCTCCCTTTTGTGTTTTAACCTGTCTGCATACAGAACTGGGATAGGTACATCCCAGGTAGCTTAGCGTTAGGTTACTCTGAGGATGGAGTACATGGTTATGGGTTCTACTCCTGGAAGTTGTTATTATTTTACCACTCAGAGTAGGCACTGGTAGGGAAAGTGTGAATAACACACATTTACACGGTTGTGAGCAGGTTTGCCCATGGTGTACGTGACGTTAAGCAAAGGTCAAACGTGTGAAACGCTTCTCCGTTTGCCGTGTTTCAGCACCGCTTACCATTGTGCAAACATGTAGAAACCTGCTTCCAACTACTTAAGAGTGCTTTAATCCACCTGCATCCAAAAGCCGTTATTCTGGCCCTCATAATAACCTAACAGCCCTTGCAGGTCTTGAACCCGGAACCATGAACACCACAGTCACTGTCTTTACCACTAAGGCATCCAAGATAAGTATGAATGTTATGGTATTTAGAATATACATTGTACTACAGACAATCCTTACTACTGAAATCAAATGTGACAGTCAGTTGGTGTACATATGTCTGATACATGTTGATGTTCATATGTTTGTGAAATTAGATGTTGCAATGTGACATGACAGGGTGTATTATGAATGAGAAAGGTTCTTGTTTTGTGTCCTTTTTATATTGTCCCCATACCTCATGTATGCTCCTCCAGTTCACTTATTGGACATCTGACCCAGGCCCTCCATGATGCATGATTGCATTACCCATCATTCTTCCACCACCCCAGTCTTCACATACACAACAACCACCCCTTCTACGGTGAATTAGGTTAATATTAATTGTTATAATACCAGAGCTGCATGTGTTTTGTGTACATTCCATTTCCTTTGGAGTGTTTCTATGTCGCGAAGTTTGTTCATAGATGTTTATATATGGCTATTGATGTAACTGTATAATATATATATATATATATATATATATATATATATATATATATATATATATATATATATATATACCTATATCTATGTGCAGACATCACCGATATATATATATATATTATTATTAAAATGTACTGTACATATGTACACAAAGTGACTGTCTCATCTGTGAACATTACAGTGAAATTCATATGGTATAAGGTGTAGTCTCAAGACCATGAAACATGTGTACACCTTGGATGGTTTAGTGGTAAGTCCCATGACTATAGTGTGCATAGTCCAGGGTTCGACACCTGCGATGCTTTACAAATGTTTTTTACTGCATAATAAGGCTCATTTAAGCAGTTGTAAGCATGTTTAAAAGTGTTTGTGTGACATTATAGCAGTGGTTAAATGCAGTTAAACAAACTTTGTAACATATAATCTGTACGAGCAAACACAGCCACATCTGCTAACTACTCCGGATCTATAAATGTCAGTGACATAACATCTCACTATGTGCTGACATAACATTACATTCTCTGTTGACTGTACTCTCCAGCACACATGGGTTTATATGGGTGTTTTGAATGTTTATTATACAGATGATTACTACCTAATATATGCAAGCTGTGGTTAAGGTATACTTTTGCACATGATAAACATCCCTGCCTTCATCGGGATTGTAACCTCGAATGCGCAGATGCTATGCGAATGCTGTAACCATTACACTGTTGACATTAACGTTGCTTCCATCTATTTCCTATTTAGATGATTTCTGTGTGTAAGCTAGGCTAAGCAAAGGGCGGAGGCCCCCAAATTCACTGAGCTTTTCATACTCTTGAAATAACAACATATAGCAAATGTACTGTGAGACAATACATTACATTCCTAACTACATTAGGCATAGCCCCTCACTGACATACTTCAAGGGAAACCTTGTTGTGTGAATGGGTAACAGACTATACACCCCTGAGATCATGTGTCCCAGAACCATACAGCCAGGGGGTGGGGGAGCCTGTCCCCTTTGATAGCTGCAAGACCTGTTGGAGGAGTTGAATGGTGTTGAATTGCCACATTAACATGCCCTCTTTAGATCACTAAGTGCCCCTATCACCCTCCACAACCCCAGTTTTCAACAGCTTCCAGCAACTCTACCAGGAATTGCTTCATTGGCTATGCTTAACAGAGACTCAGTTACTTCATCAATGGTGCATGGAAGACCAACACACTGTAGCTATGCTTCTAATTGCCCTTGGGCAGATAGGTAGTAGGCTATCTGTGAACCTCTAACGTGCAGGCTATCACAGCCATAATATGTGAATAAACAGACCTTCAGATCAGAATATAGAGTGAGAACTCACCATGTAGTCTGGAAACAGTTGAGTACAGCAAGAACATACAGAACACTGATACTTAGTCACTCCAAAAGCCTATCTTGGAAGCTAGAAGACTTGTATAAGTTTAAGGCTTTCTATTGCTTACCAGTAGGTTACCTACATGGGAGATGAAAAACTAGCACAGATGGGGAACATGCATGCAATGATACCATACCAGCCTATGTGTCAGCCTTAGGATTTGGAATACTGGCCAAGGCTATTGGCGTCCCCATGGTGCCTTATTTAGGAGAGTCTCAAAGGTGAATACCAGCTCCGTAAACAGCACAATAGCAGATTCAATGAGGATTATGCTACTTAACACCAGGGGTTGTGATCACAACATGCATGCACTCACAGCACTCCTCAGGATGGACAACATCAACATCTGTGCATTAACTGAAATCTGTCTTAAGGCTCCTGACAGCACACCAGCACTACCAGACTACAACCCATACCACACATTTCAGCCACAGAACATGGACTGACAGACATGGAGGGGCTGTATTCATATTCATTAGGGATACCTACACCTCCAGGTTAGTGGGGCAGCATGATACCTCTGTCATCATCCATGTGGAGCTAACATCAGCCACAACTGCAATGTGGAATGTGACCTGCTACGGATCACCCTCCATTACCCAGGACCTCCACTCCACCAACTTAGAGACAGTGGAGAACATGACAGTCCTAACGCACACCCTGGCACTGGTCGATGTCAACTACCATACTATTAACTGGGAAACATACTCCGGTACTCAGTTCCAGGCCCAGCGCTTCCAGGAATGTATCACCTCATATGCCCTGTATCAGATGGTAACCTCCCATACATAGGGTGGAAACTACTAGATGTGGTCATCACCAACATGGGCAACAGGTGCACCACAGCGGAGGTTAACTGGTGAATGATTAGATCTGACCATGAACTATTCACTGTTTCCACACCCTAGCATCTCCCCCACCCACGGATACTGCAGTGTATAACTTTCCTACAGCTAAATTTACACTACTAGTGACAGGGGTGGGGGGTTTCACAGCCCCCACGCTAAGGGGAAACACTGCTCAAGATACAGACAGATTTACAAATGCAGTCTATAAGCACTTACATGGATGTATGGATCATGCCATCACTGGTAAACCAAGACTCACTCCTCCTGGAGAAGGACACCGGTCTGGTGGACCTCTGCAATAAACAGGCTATACTACAGAAGTAGGACAGTGTTCCAGACACACAGCAAATCCCATGAAGGGCATACATCCGTGACCACTATTAGTATGATACGTAGGTCCCTCATGACATCATCCAAGGCTAACATCAGCAGGAGAATACACAAGGATTCGAAAGATAACCACAAAGCCTTCTTTGGGTATGTCAAGGAACTATGTGGTGACACACAGATTTGCACTGTGCCAGTGAAATATAGCACAAAATATGCTGACCGACTGATATCGCCAACATCCTTGCAGATACATTTGGTGCATACGTCACCCCCTAAAGAGCCCACAACACTACCCGAAAGGTACAGTATCCCAGCCATCAGAGACACACAGGAGGAAATGGCCCTCTCTAACAGCAGAACACAGCATCCGTGGAGGCAGATGTGGACCCAGACTGCATCTTGCAAACTGTACAAGAAAACCTGCCCCCCACCTAACTAAGCATTCCTACCTCAGCCTCTCCACAGGCTACATGCCCATACAATGGCACGTGGCAATGGTTATTCCACTCCATCAAGGTGAAATCACAACTGACCATGGTAACTACCACCCCATAAGCCTGACTAGCCTGGTCTGCAATGGTATGGTTTGCATCCTCATGGCACTCATTAACAATGATATTGGTAACCTCCAAACACATTACCCAACCCAGGTTAGCTTGGTTGAGTGTAGTTCATGCCTACTGAACCTGTTTGACGTCTTACATACAGTCACCAAGACATTAGATGACGGGGGTGGTGGTTCACACATACTACCTGGACCTCACCAAGGCTTTTGACACTATGCCCCACTCAGCTATTATTAATAAACACACCAGCCTGTACATTCACCCATACATCACAGGTTGGGTTGCCAATGGGCTTACACACAGAACCCACATGGTATGACTAATGGTCTCCAGGTCCAACTCTTGAACAGTCATGACTGGTGTCCCACAAGACTCAGTCAGGGGAGCCCTACTGTTTGGCATATACATCTCAGATGTACAGGCAAACACAGGTGGACTATGGCAGACCATGTTTGGCAATGACTGCAAACTGGGAGCCATGATTGATAGACCAGCTGACATGAACATCCCTCAAGGGGCCTCACAGAGTATGTCACAGGGTGCCAACGACACAGACTCCAGCCAAGTGCCACTAACTGCATGGTCATTCCATTGTGGAATTGGCACCCACATATTAATACATGAGCAGCAGCCACTTTAATATGGACGAGGTAATGGGGTATCTGGTAGATAGTGATCTCCCCTTTGTCAATCATATCTCCACAGTAGTTAGGACATCCTTCTATGTAGGCCATCTGATTACTAAAGGATTCCCATCTAGACATACTGGGGTTATAGTGCCCCTTTACTCATCACTCATCAGTCCCATCATAGGTTATAATAACACATGTGGGATGAACCTCAGAGGACACGTCCAACAGCTGGAGGATCCACGAATGTACTTCACCAAGGGGAATACTGGCCTCTAACATATGGCTGATGCAGCCAGACTGAATAAACTCCTGCTTTACTCAGTGGCATCTAGTTTACCCAGAGATGATCTCCACTGGCCAACACAGCCATGTCGAACTCAGGCTTGATGGATATGCTCCACCTATGGCAACCCATGTCACAGTGAGCCACACACTGTAGTGAGCTGACTTTGCCACAACAATAACTGGAAGATGCTGGAAGGACATCTTCCTGTCACAGACACTCCCCATACTTTGGACAACATCCCTAACTACATTATACAGAGCCCCTCACTAACACTCTGCAAGAGAAACCTTGAAGAGTGGATGGGGAACAGTAGATGCACCCCAGGGATCCCACCATTGGCTCTGCTCCACAGAGGGACAGTTAATGAATTAATGGGGTGGCAAAAGCTGACACATTTTGGCTGGCCATATGAATGGCCTCTGGAAGTTGGCCAAATACCTACCTATGAATTTATACATACAGTATCTGCATATGCTGATAGCTTAATTTACTGTACAGGTGTTGACTTACCTTGTGCCAATGCCTGTTGTGTGTGGAATAGTTGAGGGCTACCTATGTTGGATGCACATCGTAGACTGCCTATACATGACAATTTACAGGTAGTCTTGTGTGTGTGCCATCCATTTTACTGTGTGTGCAGGTGGAGAAAGGTGTCAGTCCCTAGGTGCCTACAATGTCAGTGTGTATTTTATATGCTCCCTCTTTGCCAAAGCATGGGCATACTGGGCACGCCTCCATCTGCCTACTGGGGCTGGCTCAGGGTGTTCGTGGTCTGAGTACCTCTGTGCCTGTGGGGCCCTTGGCAATGGTGGTGGACTGTGAGGGCCTTTACCATTCTGTTCCTGCTGCAGCTGTTTCTGCAGGACCATACTGTGTAGCATGGCACACACTATGAAGATGTGGGCACATGTGCCTGGAGAGTATTGGAAGGCTCCACCAGATATGTCCAAGCAATGGAACCGTGATTTCAGCATCCCAAACACACGCTCTATGATGATTCTGGTTAGTGTGTGTGCCTCATTATGACGTTCCTGCATGGGTGTGTGTGCATTTTTGATGGGAGTCATCATCCACGGTTCCAGTGCGTAGCCAGCATCCCCCACCAGTTGGCCATTTGGGATGTCCCCCCTGGCAAATAACCGATACAACTGTGAGGCATGCCAGATGTGGGAGTTGTGATAGCTTCCAGGGCTGCCAGCACACACATCCATGATAATGCCTTGGACATTGCACATGACCTGGCAGTTGATGGAGGGGTATCCCTTGCAGTTTATGTAGCGTCTACCCTTCTCACTGGGTGGTGACTTGATGTGTATGTATGTGCAGTCTATTGCACCCAGCACCTCTGGGTATTCTGCCACATGGTGGAAGTGACACATATTGCTGGCCAACTCCTCCTGCATTCGGGGGAAGTATATGTGCTCATTGGCATGTGGTAACATGGCATCCAGGAACTGGTGTAGTACCCTGGATGCTGATGCCTGTGAGATCCCCATGATATCCCCAGTTGGTCTTTGAAAGGTACCTGTAGCTAGTATTCTCAGGCTTTCACATACCTTCGTATCCACTGGGATGGGTTCCCCTCTGTTTGTTCTGGCTCTGAGACATGGCCAGCACAGCTACAGAAGTTGCTGTAGGGTGTCCCTGTCCACCCTGTAATGGTCTACTATCTCCAGATCATGTAGCCCCTGGTAGGTTACCCTGGGTCTGAACACTCTCCTCCTCCTCTGGTCCATGCGGTGGTCATGTGCATCATCCTCCACACCACCTTCAGTCTCCAACACATGCTGGTGAATCAAAGCTATGGCTAACATGTACATAATAAAAGTTCCCCCTCTGTATACACCACTGGTGCAGACTGTATGGGAATACACAAATGTGTGTGAGGTGCTTTCACACTTAATAGTATTGTGCTACGGATGCTGCTGATGTAAGTGGGTGTGTATGAGCTATTCCAGCTGCTGCATGTCATAATTATAGGTTTTGCAATGAGTACTGCAAGTGTGGGGTCTTTACTGTAGAGATCTACTTGCCTGCCTTGATTAATCTGTTGCCCTTTAATTCACTTTTAGACCTGGATCCCCTCCCATTATCAGGCATGCATCTACCTACCGTCTTTCTTGTTTTGTACTTTCCCCACCCAGTCATAGCGAAATGTGCCTTGTAGCTGATATACTGCATATCGACTTTGTTCTGCTTTGACACTTTACTGTTTTCTTTGCAGGACAGCCCCTCCCCTTCCCTGTTCTGCAGGTAGCTGCTTGCAGCCTTGTTAGCTGTTGTCAATGGCCCACTGTAGGCTCCTAGGTATTAATTAGTCATTTGTACTCCAATTTCATTGCTGCAGCATTTCCTTATTTGTTTCCTATATCCTTCCTGTTTCAGCTGCAGTGCCCGCTGTGCATACCCGTTTACCGGGTTTACAAGCGTTTTCATCTCCGTTCACATGCATACTCGGTTATCTTGTGTACTCTCAGCTAAGCATAGCTATGGACAATTCGACACACCCCTATCCTGCAGCTTTGCCTAGCTAGGGGAAGACTGGTTTATCAATGCTTCAATGTGCTTACAGCAATGGCGACACACCCCTCTCTTGATGTCATCTTTATCTCAAGAGCTCACCTCGGTTTTATAACACTACGCTGTGAGGTGCATCCTTATACCAGTGGTGAATCTGCGATTCACTATTACTCCTCTCATTTGCATGGCATTGCCTACTAATTCCTAGCTACTGCACATAACGCTGTCACTGCCCCTTAGCAACCCTCATGCCATGAGTATGGTGTAACATGCCTGCCATTGACTATTATGGGGAAATCGTGATATGTGTTTCATTGCAGTTTTATTCTATATTTTTATATATTCCTTGTGATCCCCTTTGCGCACCACTGCCCTGCGCTTCCACATCGCGATAGTGCGACTATATATATTAAATGTTAATTTTATATTTTGTACATGTTTTTTATGCCAATGACTATATATTTAGCCATCGGCATGTATTAACAATATAATACATGTGTTTGGTTGGCTGTAATGGCTCCGATTTTATGTTTGCAAAAATGTAAACCTTTTTGTACGGTTTACATTTCTGCATGCGTAAACTATGCCTGCACCACTTCCTGAATCACTACATACCTTCATTTGCATGCTACACTGCTGCACATGGGGTAATTAGCATACAAAGCTCAGGAGTTGTGCGGGCGTAGCATACGCAGGTAGTGCACATGGGAACAGCTTGTATCTGAATCGCTCGGTGGCCATCTTTGGTGTTAGAACGCCAACGCTACTCCTGCACCTGGTGCAAGCTTCATGAATCCCAGGGATTGTTTCATAATTTGCTTTTTACTCTTTTCTTACATATGACTACCATTCTAAAAAAACATTTTTTTTATATTTTTCTTTAAATGTTAGACACAACTTGTATCAGTTTTTATCACACACTCTAGTAAAAATATGATCTTTCCATAACTGCATATGTATTTTCTTTCCATTTTCATTACACAATTTCTCATTTATTCTTTTTATTCATTTTTCCAATCTGATATACTCCTTATTTATATCAAGGTCCATATGGCTGAGTGATCTGTAAAGCCTCTCTACATTCACTATATTTAAACCTTGTAATATAATAAAATAACTACTTCAGTCTTATATACACCTCAGCTATATGTCCACAGATTATTATGTCCACTCTTTCTGGTTGGGGACTGAGTGTCTGTGCTTAATATACCTGATTGGTCTGGTTGCTATTCAAGGCATCTACCAGAAAAAGGCTACAAGCCTGCAGACCCTTGCATCATCTGGGACAAGACTGTTGCTCACCAAACTGGCCCTGGCCTGGTTCTCTTCTTGGGATTGGTGCTAAAACTAGCTAGTTTTAGCTAGAACTAGCCAGTTTTTTAGTTTCAGCACTCAAAACTGTTTCTTTGTGCTCAGCACTTGCTCAGAACTCATTGTAAGCACTAAATAAACTACAAATTACTACAGCACTCGACTTTCCTCACTTGTCAAGAGGAAAACAGTTCTTAGTACTTAAATTAATAAGCTCCTATCCAGGCATGTGCATGGGTCAGCTCCCAGTGTTTTCTCCTTTCCACCTGATGAATCTGGTCATCTTGGGGCACTGTAGCAATTGCCTCATGTACACTGACAACCCTCTCCTCCTACCACCTAACACTACAACCTGTGAGAGATGCACTTATATATTCAAACGGGAAGCCAAGCTCTCTCCAGCCAAGACTGGACTAGACAGTCAAGAGGAGAAGGTTAACACCTGCACTACACCACACTCAACACATAGTCCTTCAAAACCCACACTACTAAAACCCACTCATAGAAACACAAAGCACACACCCACATTCATGGAGGCTCTCAATAAAAATCTGCCCAAGCAACAGAGACCTCCCAAGTTGAAACTCAGACAACCACCACCCACCCAACACTACCCAAATGACACATAGCCCAAAAAATGAGTTTGCCACTCAACCTCAGCCCATAAGGCAAAACAACATACCCAACACACTAGTCATAGGTGACTCTATAGTCAGGTACAGTGAAGTCCCACTCACCAGGCTAAACAAAGAGAAAGTTACTGTCAGCTGCCTGTCAGGTGCCAGGATTCGCCACATAATGCAGGCACTCAGGTCACTCCACAACAAGTACAAACATGACTCTGTCATTGTCCATGTTGGTGTGAATGACCTGAGACGTACCTCCCTGGACTACATGAAATGGTGGACCTCTCGGATCTTGTAGCCTAGGCAAGTATGACCCTAACCCTGAGTAACATCCTGCCATCACCCAGAATGATACCACAGTACAAGGACAAAATGATTGACTTCAACAATTGGCTAAGCTTCTGGTGTCATTCTAAGTGGATCCAGTATATGTCTGCCTGGGATGACATGGTCGACAGACCACGATGCTTTGCCAGAGATGGCCTGCACCTGTTGCCCCTTGGATTCTGGATACTGGCTAACGCTCTTGCCTCCCCTATAGTGCCTTTTTTAGGCAAAGTTCAAATGCTAAATTCACCACCGTAACAGGTACAAGCAAGCAAACTCTGAGGGTAATGCTACTTAATGATAGCAGTTTAAACCTCAAATGCACTCACTCAAGGCACTCCTTAAAATGGAGAACATTGACATCTGTGCAGTGACAGAGACCTGGTTCAAGGCTATAGAGAGCACCCCTGCATTACCAGGCTATAATTCATACCACATCTTTCTAACACCTAACCTGAACAGAAACACTAAAGGTGGAGGCGTGTCCATATTCATTAAGGATATCCACACCTCCAGGCTAGTTGCTCAACATAATGCATCCAAAATTATCCAAGTGCAACTAACACTGGGCAAGACTGCAATCCAGGTTGTAGCTGGTTACAGATCCCCCAACATGCTTCAGAATTCCCACTCTTCATTTCTTAAGATACTGGAAAATATTAACTTACAATCCAATACCTTAATTATGGGTGATTTCAACTACCCCACCATCAGCTGGGAAAACTATTCATGTACCAACTCAATTGTTCAATGTTTTCTGGAATTCATAAATTCCAATGCCTTGGATCAGCTTGTCCACACCCCCACCAGGGGCAGCAATATCCTGGACCTGGTCATTACTAATATGGGTAACAGGTGCTCCATGCCAGAGGTCAACTCCTCACTGGTCAGATCTGACCACAAGCTAATCACCCTAGACATCCATATCCCACTCCCATCCCCCATTAAGGAAACCACCATCAAAAACTACTCCAAAGCCAACTTCATGCTTCTTAAGACAGAAGTGGCAAACTTCACGACACCCATGCAGATGGAAAATAGAGGTACAACTGCTGAATCTTACACAAATGCACTGTATAAGCACATACACGAGTGCATGGATCGTGCCACCCCCAACAGAACCAAGATGCTATCCTCCAAAAAAAGGAAGCCAATCTAGTGGTCCCCTGCCATAAAGAAATTCTACAATAGAAGGAAGAAGCTGTTGCAAAAAAGAGTAAAATCCCAAGATTGGAGGAACTCCCTGGTCAGCCTCAGCAAGAAGCTGAGATCCCTCATAAAATGCTCCAAAGCCAGTTATGAAAATAAAATTGCCACCGATTCCAAAGACAACCATAAAGCATTCTACAGCAATGTCAAGAATCTCAATGGCAACACTCAGATCTGAACTGAGCTACAGCACAATGGCACTAAATATACAGAATCAACCGATATTGCCAACATCCTGGCAGATAGGTTCAGTGCTAACTTTACCCCCATCACACTCTAAAGGGCCCATCTTAATACCGGAAGAATGCATATCCCTTGTAATCACGGCTGAACGAGTAAAGACCGCACTCACCAAAGCCAAGAACACAGCAGCCATAGGACAACATCCCAGGCTGCGTACTGCACGAACTACAGAACGAACTGGCACCCCACCTAAGTACCATGTTCAATTAAAGCCTCACCTCAGGGTATGTGCCTAATGAACAGTGCACAGCAATGGTTATCCCACTCCACAAAGGGGGTGCCACCATGGACTCTGGAAACTACTGCCCCATTAGCCTGACGAGCCTGGTCTGCAAGGCCATGGAACATATCCTCTTGGAGCTTATAAACAAAGACATAGGTAACCTCCAAACCCTGGACCCCACTCAGTTTGGGTTTGTAAAAGGTAGATCATGTCTACTAAACCTGATTGACTTCTTTGAAGCAGTCACTAGAGCCGTAGATGAGGGAAAGGTAGTGCACACAGCCTATCTTGTCCTCACCAAGGCTTTTGATACCATCACCCAATCTGGAATTATAGATAAACTCACTGGGCATAAATCCCTATGTCACAAGTTGGGTGGCCAACTGGCTCACTGACAGAACCCACACAGTAAAAGTAGCCGACTCCAAGTCCGACTTCAGACCAGTGACGAGTGGAGTACCACAGGGTTTGTTCCTGGGTCCTCTCCTGTTCGGTATCTACTTCTCTGAAGTGCAGACCAACACAGAAGGTCTTTGGCTAACAAAGTTAGCAGATGACTGCAAACTGGGAGCTATAATAGAATTATGTAATGATGTAGGCATTCTACAAAAGGGCCTCACAGAGACAGATGCTTGGTGTCAAAGTCATGGCCTCAAGCTCAATGCCAAGAAGTGCATTGTCATCCCCTTTAGCTATACTCCATCGCATATCGCCTACTCAGAGGCTATCTCTGCCTAACATACAAAGCTATGTCAAACTCAGAGCTGCTGGACATGCTACACTTAAAGAAATCCCAATCTCTCTGAACCACATGCTCCAGGGACCTAAACCTTGTCACCACAATAAACAGAACATGCTGGAGGGATAGATTCCTGTCCCAGAGACTTCCCATACTCTGGAACAAACTGCACATTCATGTCAAGCAAAGCTCCTCATTGGCTCTCTTTAAGAAAAATCTTGATGACTGGATGGGAAATAGAAAATTCACTCCGGGGATGACTTCTGTGGCACTGCTTGACAGGGGCACAGGAAAATAATTTTCTTGGGTGTGAAAGCAGGGAACCTTTTTGGCTAGGCTTATATAGGTCCCAGGGCCAATAGCCTAGTACTTACCTATGAACCTATGAACCTAAATCTTTAAAATTGCCACATTTTTTACTTCAAAAACTTTCTTAAAATCATTAATCTGTTCTTCCTTTTTCTTCTCAAATCACATTTAGAATCTGTTAATATTATATTCATATTAATTACTACATAATCCAGAATTGTATGAAATAAGTTTTCCTTTTCTTTACTTGTACCATAGGTATACAATGCTATAATTCTATATATGTGATTATGCCATCTGAAGTCTACAATAGCAAATCTCATTATTACTAAAACTGCATTCAGTATTTTCATTAACTTCTTAAAAAGTACAACAATGCCAGAACATAGTTCTTTTCCTAAGTTCCATTTTATATTTCCCACCCACAGTTTCTTTGTTTGTAATTTCTCTTCTTGTGTCAAAAATCTTATAAATTTCAAAATTATTACATTACCACACAATTACTACACTAATTTAGGATGCCTACTCTTCTATTTATATTTATAATACTGTTTATATTTACTGAAAGAACCGTAATGCTGTTATTATGTCGCTGTTGCAGCTCACCAGAAATTATGTGAACTTGAAGTATTTAGCTCATTTGCATTATGCATTTCCTTCCTTTCTTTTTTTTTACATTTATCCTTTTAAAATTTATTTTTCTGTCTCTTACTGTTCACTATTTTCCAGTTTATATCTTCCTCATCACTTATTTCAGAACCTTCTATTTTATCTTCTGTTTCACTTTTTTCTCTTTATCCTTATCTTTATTACCCTGATCGTGCTTCCCTACATCCTCTTCATCTTCTGCCGGAGCTGCTTCTTCTCTCTGCAGACTGTTCTCACATTTGTTTGCTTCTTAATATACTATCCTCACTTTTGTTTTCTTTTTCTTCACCCTTTTTCTTCTAGATTATAATCCAGCCATAAATGCCCATTTGTATTACATTTATAACATTTAAATTCACACTTTTTTGCATCATGACATTCTGCCCCACAGATACAACATTTCCTCTTATCACACCTCCTTATATATTGACCATATTTTCCACAGATTAAAAAAACATGTTTTAGGCTGTCCCAAATAGTTTATGATATCCTTGTTACCTCTACATTTATCATACGGGGGATATGAACAATTTTTATTTCTCCATTTTCATTACCATATGACAGTCGCATTCACCATTCCACAATCCTCTGCTATCGTACACTTTGCTAATATCCATAACTTCTTTACAAAGTTTGCTTACATTTCTCTTTGAAGTCCCTTTTTCAACTTCAATCAGAAACTGAAAATATATTTTATTTTTTGTTTCTCTGTGAAATACTTTAATCGCATATGAGTTTCACAGATTACAGTTTTTTTTCTTTTCATACTCCCCCCAAAAACTTTCCCAAACAGGAGCAGTCTCAAAAATAATGTCACAAAATGTGTCTTTATGAATAAGAATAAAAGCTCTTACCTCATGAGCCTTCATTCCCAATGGGACCATTAAATTATCCTAAATGTCATACATGTCCATTTCTTTTTCTTCTTTATTCTGGATTCTTACTATAAATGTCATTTCCTTGTTAACATTTCCTTTCCTCTGCTCATCCCTTATCACATTCCTTGCAATTTCCTTAACAGTCTTGGCATATATTTTTTCTGGAAATCTTCCTTTAAAATGGCTTCCAGTTTCTCCAATTGGATTTTGTCCATACTTTTATCCCACGAGACATCTTTTCCGCTTTCCAGCTCATTCTGCAACAACAATTCACCCAAAATATCATCCCACAACCCTCTTGACTGGACAGTTGTAATAAAACATCCACTGTTGCTTTCAACACTTGCTTCCAATGAAACAAGCATATTTTGCTGAAACAGCTCCTCAGAATCCTGCAGAGCTTCAAACACTGTACTGCTGTTCACCCCTGTGCTGTCCAACATCTTGGATCTCGACGAGTGCTGTCTCCCAGGTCCCACTGTGCTAAGATCAGGACAAGCACTTTCCTAATGAGTAGGAGAAGTTCCCCGATACCCTGGACAAATTGCCCTAGTAGTAAAAATACCACATTGGGTCTACCTGGAAAAGGGACTACTAGCCTGATGGAACTAAGCCAGTCAACAAAGGATAAATACATACAATGCTGGCCAATGACTGCTCTCTTTCCCCTGCATGCTGCTCTGTCCCAGTGCTTAGCACAGGCCTGAAAAAGTGTTTAAAAGCCAACAGTTTCCATTTAAAAACTAGATTTGCATTCTAGTTGTACTAATTTGCTTTACATGTTGAGTGATTCATGTGGCTGGCATGGGTTGCAGTACTGGTTTCACTTCCTTTGTTTTGTCCATTAACTAGGATTTATTTTTTCAATAGCCTGTCAACCTATAATGAAGGAAAAACCATCCACAAGTTAAAAAAATGCTCAAAAGAGTACTCATGGGGCTGTAAAAGATAAGTGCCTCCCAACATGTGCAACCAAGTGAGAGGAATACATAAAATTCAAGGGATGCATATTTACAACTGTTTATATATATATAAAATTATTTGTTGGAAGCTTACAATGATGACATCCAAAATATCAATGTAACAATATCAAGAAATGGAAATCTGAAACCTACTGAGCAGGCTAAACTAACAAGTGTTTTATGCAGGGGGGCAAGCACCCCAGCATTTTCTCACACCAGCTGTTAATTAGATATAATAATTCTGAGATCACACAATGCCCAGGTAAAGAGAATCCAGGAGTGATCAATCTAGTATGCATTTCGTGGGTCTGTTTCTATTGACCAGACAGATGTCAACATTGTTCACATGCTATGGACGGTACTATAGCTATCTCACTCTCACTCTCTCTCCATATATCTATCTAGCTATAGATATATACATATATATATATATATATATATATATATATATATATATATATATATATATATATATTTATAGATAGATATATACACACACATAATATAGAATGAATGGGGCACCTGCCCTTCTTTCAATGCAACTTCCATCTGTTTAAGAACTGCTTTGCACTTATATTTTGTACTTCACCTTTTTGCTTAGCACCTCTCCATCAAAGGGCAGTATGGTAGCATATTGGGTGTCTTACAAGGAATTAACTCTGAAAATGGACAGCTTTCATTAAGGCATTTCAATTCTTTATGAACTGCAGTCACAAACCTCAGATCACTGCTGAAATAAATACAAAAACATTTCACTATGAAATACATCATTTTTGCTAGAATTTTATTTCTGGAAAATAAAATCTCCTTTTAGGAGAACTAATTATCAAAACATCTAAGAACCAAAAATAAAATTGCCTGTGTTAAAATACATATGATAGGCAATCAGTTTTCATTGAAAATACTCTTTTATGTAGATGTGCTTTAGTGTGTGGGGGTTGAGTTTTTTAAAGCCTAAGCAAGGGTTAATATTTATTTCTTATTTTTATTGGTAGTTTGTATTTTGCTAAAGTGGTACAAAAATATTTCACTTTATTTGAAACAGTTTTACAGAGACCATAAAAATGATCAGAAATGTTGCTGACAGACTGTCACTCCCTGCTGAGAGTGCAAATAGAAGATTCTTGGGAATTACTGCAATATGTATGTAGTCAGCTCTCATCTGTCATGATGAGAGTGTATTATGTTTTTTTTTTAATTTTTTTTTTCAAGATATATGCATTCCTACATGAATTAGTATATTTTGTAATAAATATAGCACTGATTCTTCCATTTGTCCAGTATATGGAGTGTAAATTTTAAGAATAGCATGAAATAAGTTGTGGTCAGCAGAATCGGCTCACTCACCATCCCCCAAATACCACATGATCATCTAAGAAACTGATCAGCTTTCACTGCAGTTTCTGCAACATGTTATGTTATTGAGATACAGTTAAATTAAGTGACTGTTAAGGTACAGCAATAACCACCAACCAAAAAGAAATGTATTACTAATGTAATGCAACTAATGCCGCATCTGCTTCCAAGCTGTCCCTCTGCAGCCTGTGAGACCGATCACTTTGTGAAGTGATTCAACTTTTATCAAGGAATTTCTTAATGACTACTTTACAAGAACCGATCCCTGATTTGTTCAGAAATCTACAAGCTTGTCAGCAAGTACATTTTGTAAAGAGTGATAGAAAGTTGGTCCATTTTATAGTCTTTTGTTGCAAACCTATTGCAGAATAAATAAAATGTATGTTCTTCTGTGTGAGTCAGAATAATAGTTAAGTTTTAAATCACATCAAAACTGATGGTGCTTTCTACATGTGAATAGTGGAATCAATATATGCAGAGCAGGAATGAGGTTTAAGAGGCAGGATTTGAATGAGCCATATAATGTTTAACTGACAATGACTGGATTGTTAATAAGTGGTATATATAATGTTTACAACTACAGTTATTTCAACAATGTCTGTGATGTAAACAGTTTGCAACTAAAGTGATATAATTTTGTATGTTTTTCATTTATATAAATGTAAGATTGCCTTTGTCATATGTGTAAATTTAATAAAGATGTTTGAAAAAAATTGATGGTGCATGTGTGCAGATAAACTGATTCTTTCTTGCAATGAATTTGGAATTTGCGTGGCAGATTGCTTCTTCAGTGGAATGGCCCACTTACGAATGCCTCTCACTAACAACACAGGTGCACCTAGCTGATTATCCCCTTTTGTGTTGGAGGTCATTAGCTAGCACTGCAGTTTATAGAAGATGGCTTGAGTTTTTTTTTAGTGGGTATACTATGTGGAGGTCACCTTTGAAGGCAATTGTGAATATGAGACATTGTATTAGGTTAATCCCCAATGTCTCACAATACAGAAATGTCACCCTAGCCTACCCTTTCACCTGACCTGGCCTTGACTTGTTGCTTTGTCCCCATTGTGCTAAATGGCTTGCATCTTTCAGCACATTTTTTCCTGCCCCTACCTAAGTAGTGATGAACATGCAAAGCCACATCATTCCTGTGTTCCCCCTGGTGGCTGAGCAATGAGATGACCTTGAGTAACTTGAGTTGTATTCAGGGCTTTATCCTTCTCTGCTTTTAGACCTGGCAACTTTAAAGCTTTTCCAGTCCATAAACACATACTTTACTGCTGTCTGTTACATGGAATGTGCATCAGATGTTTTGTTCTCTGTTGTACAAGACTATTTTAATAGACATCGACATATTTGGTTGACTATCCATGGATTTATTTCCTATGGCTGTAATGTATAATCCCACCAACTTATGCTTTAGAGAGATGACAGAGAGGGGTTGCACTCTGAAGATATGCACTGATGCTGCTACCAATAAATACCTGGTGGTGCTAGCTTTAAATCCACATCAGTGGCACCTAATACTATATGGGGACAATCAGCCTTATGACAGTACAGTAAACATGCAGTGCTGCCATGGGTAATAGCCGATGCCTCTGTGAATCTGAGATCGACACACATAAGAAGTACCGCTGGCTTCAAAATACAGAGAATTCCATTATCCATAATCTGTATTTCCTATGCA
>NC_056730.1:281561772-281599272 GCF_019279795.1 Protopterus annectens | reverse complement strand
TGATTAACAAATTGACAGGCATTTAAATTTCAGACTTCAGGTCTGAATGTTTACTTCCTTACATATTTGATGGTGCAGTGGCAGTATTGTTGCCTCACAGCTATAGATTTTCTGGTTTGATTCTTGGCTGGAGTGCCTTCTGTGTGGAGTCTGAATCTTATCCCTGTGTTTGTGTGGATTTGCTCTGGTGTCCTGCCATTTTACAAAGACATGTGTCTACAGTATTTCTCCCTGGGCCTCTGCTGAAAATTGTTTTTGTTCCGTCAGAAGTAAAATTGACAGGCATTTGAATTTCAGACTTCATATTCTTCAGAAAATACATAGTAAAACAACTTTTATTCCAGCAATAAATATATAGTAACACAACCTTTTATTATAGCAATGTTTTAAGTTTATGACTATTTGAAATTTGTCCTTATTTTTGGGACTATAATACCCTGTTATTGGCTTTGTCCAGGTTTTTTGTGCTATGGTTGACAGCTATGGCAAGAACTGAATTCACTGAATATGTTTGAGGGCTGTATTCCCTCATTACTGGGTTTGTCCAGGTGTTTTGTGCTAAGAGGTTGA
Organism: Protopterus annectens; assembly: GCF_019279795.1. Classification (NCBI taxonomy): domain Eukaryota; kingdom Metazoa; phylum Chordata; order Ceratodontiformes; family Protopteridae; genus Protopterus; species Protopterus annectens. Next base: position 281,598,702 of record NC_056730.1, on the reverse strand, counting down.
CAGCTATGGTGAGAACTGAATTCATTAAATGATAGCCATTTAAGTTTCAGTCTTCCTCTCTTTCACAAAGCAGCTGATTTGGCATAGTGGTATGTTGCTCTTGACTGTTTTGCACAGGGACCTTGGCAGTAAAATGTACTGTGGTAACAAAGCATTTTTCTTTCACAAAGCAGGTGATTTGGCATAGTGGTATGTTGTTCTGACTATTTTGCACAGGGACCTTGGCAGTAAAATGTATGGTGGTAACACAGCATTTTATTCTAGCAGTTTTCCAAGATTATACAAGCAATGTTTAATGTGTCCCTGGTTTTGCCCTTTTGACCCACCCCAATAAATTTGGCTTTTCCTGACTTCTTGTGCTGTGAAGTTGAGATGTAGTTGAGTATTGCGTAGATTTTACAAGGAGCTGAGAGCTGCAGGGGAAGAGAAGTTTAGTGCTGATTATGCTAAGTTGGCTCACATTGCTAATAGCACAATAGGTTGTGTACTTGCTTTTAATGCAGAAGGTTGTTGGTTCTACTCCCATAAGGGGTGAATGCTGCTGTACTGAAAGTTAAGATACTAACTATGAGCCTGTTATAAGTTTGCCATTCATTTCCTATTGCAATATTACTAGCTTATTTTTAATGTAATTTAGGCAATTTATTCCTCAGGGGCATCAGGCACTTTATTTTTCAGTGAAGCCATGAAATATAAAGGTGATTGCTAGCAGCAACCTCTTCATTAGTTACAGATTTATTTAACATGGAATTATTTAGATGACTTTTTTACTACTTCAGAGATTGTGCATATTATTTACTGATAATGGTGGACTGTAGAATTGTGCATATTTACTGATAATAGTGGACTGTAGAAGTTTGAGTAGACTTTTATGATATAAATGTTCTGAATTGAGCAGTTTTGTTTAATTGTTTACTGGAAAAATGTTCAAAGCAATAGGAAGGTGTATCAAAGAGCACATGTATGTTTCATATGCAAGAGGCCTATGATTTAAAAGCAGCCCAGAATTAATTTTTATCTGCCCCGGGTAAAATGTATTTTTCTTTGAATGTGGGTTTTAATGTTGTTTCAATGAATGTGAGTTTCAAGGGCAGAGAAGTTTTAATGCCAAGTTTGTTTAGCAGATGTCTTAGTGTCTGTGCTGTAAAATGCAAAATAAAACTTTCAAATGAAGTTCAAATCATCATAGAAGTAAATCAGTATGCATATTAGTGTTTATGGTAAATGGAGTGAAATAGCAAAGTAATGGATCATTGGAATGGCTGCAGGGGGAGGCTCCATTCGACCATGGTTTTGTGAGGGGAAGGAAACTTAGACAGCCCCAACTGAACTATACCTCCCAACTGTCCAGATTTTCAAAGAATGAATAGATTTTTTGCTTCTTATTTTGGTTTGTTCATCAAAATTTGTGGTTTTCTGGCAAATCATTTAGGAATTAAGTCATTAAATAATGACACACTAGTTTCAGACTTTATAACCTTCAGAAAAATGCATGCTGAAATAAGACCTGTTCTATCAACTGTCCCAGTTTATACAAGAGCAATTTTTAGTACTGTTTATATGTTCCCTCAATATATTTGGCCTTGTCCAGATTTACTGCATTAACAGGTTGAGAGGTACATGCAAATAAATTGCTTTATAGAATTAGGCATAGCCAAACCTCTCAACTGTCCCTGATTTTGGCTCAAAATGTTGCTCTTCCCCTAATGATCCCTCCACAAAATAGCAATTTTGGAAGAAAACATGGAGGGTTTATAATTAAAAAATAACTGTAATAATCTGATTACTTTTATTTCAGAAATGCATGTAGATTATTTTATTTTGTCAGCTGATCAAGTTAGCAGTACTAATATTAAAGTGCCCCTTCTTTGACAGGTTCCTAGCTGTATTCTGTTGCTATTTTATATTTTTACATCACATTTTTGGTCCATTTTTCATAAAATTGTGTTTTTTTGGCAAATTAGTGACAAATAATTAAAGACTGAAGTTAGAAAATAATGACAGACATTTGAGTTTCAGATTTCATACCATTCAGAAAATTCATACTAATGCAATACCTCTATTAGCTTTCTAAGTTTATAAGAGCAATATTTTAAAAATTGTCCTTATGTTTGGGCCTCTGTCCCATTTCTTTGTATGGCTTTGTCCAGATTTCTTGCTCTGAGGTTGAGAGGTATGACAAATGTGTCAGGGCCATCACAAGTCAGCCAGAGACATTTCAAACTGTGATATACTTGTTGCACCCCACTCCCCCATGTAGTGACTCTGGATGTGTCGAAGCAAGGCAAGGAGTAGTTATGCAGTGTAAATGTGCAGAGAATCCCACCCATCCAAGGTAGACACAAGTATTAGAGTGGCTTTTCATCTGTCCTTGATTTTTACAGAATGGTCTGGTTTCTGCATATTTTTTGTACTGTTGATTTATGCTTATTACTCAAAGTGCCTGTTGCTCTGTGTTTAAGTAGCAATACATTAATGACCATCAGGTAAGCTTGGCTGAGATTGCAAGATGCAAGTAAGCTTTAATAAGCATACTGTTAAAGAATTGCCAACATTGAAAGCCTTTCTGTTGCCATGTAGAGAATACTTAACTAGATAATGTATAAGCCTTGGGTATTGAAATGCATATGCCAGTATTTGTAATAAAGGACAGAATTACATTAAGAGTCTCATTACACTTGAAGACTTCCAGTCATCTCTGCAAGCTTTACCCGTAAACCGAATGCCAATCGCATGGTCCATAACCTGTACAGTAATCCTTTTAAGCAATGTATCTTGAGCTTATTTCTTGTTTGCTTTTCATTTTTTACTTTGATCATATTTTCCCCATGAAACAAGTAGATGTCAGGCAGCAGGTCTTTTTTTGGATAAGGAACATTTTTACAAGTGGGGGCATCAGAGATTTCTACTTTCAGCATGTTACTTGTTACTTTAATAAAGCTGAATATAAATTATAATTAGAACTGCAGTGCAAGAAGTGGTTTGAATTGAGTGCTGCTTCTTTTTCTTATACTTGATTTTGACTGGCATTCCATTAATGTATTTAAAAAAAAAGTAATTTATTTTTTCATGCCTCACAACCTTTTTTGTTTCCATCTAGATATTAAGATGTCATGCAGCCAATGCATTGAAATATTTTTATTCTTCTACGCTTCATTTTGTCTTGATTGGACTCTCATAATGGCAGTTTGGCACCCAGTACAGTATATTTAGTTTTTGTGGTTTGTTACTACAGGTGTGTGTATGTGTGTGTGAATACCTCAGGCTTGAACCCTGTACCTTGTATGCAGGTGTTAAAGACCTGAATTCACTACCCACCACCATTTGTAAAAAAAATGCAGATTTTTGCCTCATATTTGATCTGATCTGTTCCTCATAATATCTTTGGTTTGTAAATATTGCAATGCTTGATATTTGATGGTGCAGTGGTAGCATTGTTGCCTCACAGCTGTAGGCTCTCAGGTTTGATTCTTGGCTAGGGTGCCTTCTTTGTGGGGTCTGTATCTTCTCCCTGTGTTTGTGTGGGTTTGCTTTTGTGTCCTCCCATGTTACAAAGACATGTCTGCATTATTTCTTCCTGGGCCTCTGCTGAAAATTGTTTTTTTGTTCCAAGTCAGACTGTCCTGATTAACAAATGTTAAATAAAATTGACAGGCATTTGAATTTCAGACTTCAGGTTTCTGAATGTTTAATTCCTTGCATATTTGATGGTGCAGTGGTAGTATTATTGCCTCACAGCTATAGGTTTTCTGGTTTGATTCTTGGCTGGGGTGCCTTCTGTGTGGAGTCTGCATCTCCTCCCTGTGTTTGTGTGGATTTGCTCTGGTGCCCTGTCATTTTACAAAGACGTGTCTGCAGTATTAATCCCTGGGTCTCTGCTGAAAATTGTTTTTGTTCTGTCAGCAGTAAAATTGACAGGCATTTGAATTTCAGACTTCATGTTCTTCAGAATACATAGTAACACAACCTTTTTTCTCTAGCAATTTTCTAAGTTTATAAGATGAATATTTGAAATTTGTCCCTATTTTTGGGACTGTATTCCCCCATTATTGGCTAGGTTTTTGTGCTAAGGTTGACAGCTATGGCAAGAACTGAATTCACTGAATATGTTTGAGGACTGTATTCCCTCATTACTGGGTTTGTCCAGGTGTTTTGTACTAAGAGGTTGACAGCTATGGTGAGAACTGAATTCACTAAATGATAGCCATTTAAGTTTCAGTCTTCCTCTCTTTTACAAAGCAGCTGATTTAGTGGTATGTTGCTCTGACTGTTTTGCTCAGGGACCTTGGCAGTAAAATGTATGGTGGTAACACAGCATTTTATTCTAGCAACTTTCCAAGATTATACAAGCAATGTTTAATGTGTCCCTGGTTTTTGGGTTTTTGACCCCCCACCCAATACATTTTGGCTTTTTCCAGTTTTCTTGTGCGTTGAGATGCAGTTGAGTATTGAGTAGATTTTACAAGGAGCTGAGAGCTGCAGGGGAGCAGAAGTTTCGTGTTTTGCCTTGTTAATAGCACAACAGGTTGTGTACTTGCTTTTGATGCAGAAGGCTGTGGGTTCTACTCCCACAAGGGGTGGATGCTGCCGTACTGAGAATGTTCTCCTTGGTGAAGATACTAACTATGAGTCTGTTATTAGTTTGCCATCCATTTCCTCTTGCAATATTATTACTAGCTTATCATTTTTAATGTAATATAGGCAATTTATTCCTGAGGGGCAACAGATACTTTATTTTTCGATGAAACCATGAAATATAAAGGTGATTGCTAGCAGCAACCTCTTCATTAGTTACAGATTTCTTTAATGTGGAATTATTTAGATGACTTTTACTTCAGAAATTGTGCATATTTACTGATAATGGACTGTAGAATTGTGCATATTTACTGATAAAGGTAGACTGTAGAATTGTGCATATTTACTGATAATGGTGGACTGTAGAATTGTGCATATTTACTAATAATGGTGGACTGTAGAATTGTGCATATTTACTAATAATGGTGGACTGTGGAAGTCTGAGTAGACTTTTTTATGATAAATGTTCTGAACTGCGCAGTTTTACCATTATGGGTGCATGCGTTTTGTTTCATTGCTTACTGGAAAAATGTTCAAAACAAATTTAAAACACCCTCTAACAACTGTACTGTATTGTACAAGGAATATAATTTAGTACAATGAGGAAGGTGTATCAATGAGCACATGTATGTTTCATATGCAAGGGGCCTATGATTTGAAAACAGCCCAAAATTAATCTTTATCTGCCACTGGCAAAATGTATTTTCTTTGAATGTGGGTTTAAATGCTGTTTCAATGAATGTGAGTTTCAAGGGCAGAGAAGTGTTAATGCTAAGTTTTCATTGTGAGACTGCATTGCTTTGTTTAGCAGATGACTTAGTGTTTGTGCTGTAAAATACAAAATAAAACTTTCAAATGAAGTCCAACTCATCATAGAAGTAAAGCAGTATGCACATTAGTGTTTATGGTAAATGGAGTGAAATAGCCAAGTAATGGTTCATTGGAATGGCTGCAGAGGCTCCATTCAACCATGATTTTGTCAGGGGGGAAGGGCAGCAAACTCAGACAGGCCCAGCTGAACTATACCTCCCAACTGTCCAGATTTTCAAAGAATGAATAGATTTTTGCTTCTTGTTTTTGGTTTGTTCTTCATAAATTTTGTAGTTTTCTGGCAAATCATTTAGGAATTAAGTCACTAAATAATGATACACTGAGTTTCAGACTTCATAACCTTCAGAAAAATGCATGTTAAAGTAAGAGCTGTTCTATCAACTGTCTCAATTTATACAAGAGCAATTTTTAGTACTGTTTATATGTGCCCCCAATATATTTGGCCTTGTTCAGATTTACTGCATTAACAGGTTGAGAGGTACATGCAAATAAATTGCTTTATAGAATTAGGCATAGCCAACCTCTCAACTGTCCCCAATTTTGGCTCAAAATGTTGCTCTTCCCCCTAATAATCCCTCCGCAAAATAGCAATTTTGGAAGAAAACATGGAGGGTTTACAATTAAGAAATAACTGTAATTATCAAAGTTATAGATTACTTGAAATACATGTAGATTCTTTTATTTTTGTCAGCTGCTCAAGGTAGCAGTACTAATATTAAAGTGTCCCTTCTTTGACAGGTTCCCAGCTCTATTGTGTGGCTATTTTATATTTTTGCATCACATTTTTGGTCCATTTTTCATAAAATTGTGTTTTTTGGCAAATTACTGACAAATCACTAAAGACTGAAGTTAGAAAATGACAGACATTTGAGTTTCAGCTTTTATAGCCTTCAGATTTTATACCCTTCAGAAAATTCATACTAATGCAAGACCTATTCTATTATCTTTCTAAGTTTATTAGAGCAATATTTAAAAATTGTCCTTATTTTTGGGCCTTTGTCCCACTTCTGTGTATGGCTTTGTCCAGATTTCTTGCTCTTGAGGTTGAGAGGTATGACAAATGTGTCAGGGCCCTCACAGTCAGCCAGAGACATTTCAAATTGTGACATACTTGCCCCATGTAGTGACTCTGGATGTGTCCAAGCAAGGCAAGGAGTAGTTATGCAGTGTGCCCCATCCAAGGTAGACACAAGTACTACAGTGGCTTTTCATCTGTCCTTGTTTTTGCAGAATGGTCTGGTTTCTGTCATATTTTTGTACTGTTGATTTATGCTTATTACTCAGATTTATGCAAATTACTCAAAGTGCCTGTTGCTCTGTGTTTAAGTAGCAATGCTTTAATGACCATAAGGTAAGCTTGTCTGAGATCGTAAGATGCAAGTAAGCTTTAATAAGCATACTGTTAAAGAATTGCCAACATTGAAAGCCTTTCTGTTGTTGCCATGCAGACAATACTTGACTACATAATGTATAAGCCTTGGGTATTAAAGGACAGGATTCCATTATTTTAAAAAGCTCATTACACTTGTTGGAGACTTCCAGTCATCTCTACAGACTTTACCCGTAAACTAAACAGAATGCCAATCATGTGTGGTCCATAACCTGTACAGTAATCCTTTAAGCAATGTATCTTGAGCTTGTTTCTTGTTTGCTTTTCATTTTTTACTTTGATCATGTTTTCCCCATGAAACAAGTTGTCAGGCAGCAGGTCTTTTTTGGATAAGAAACATTTTTACAAGTGGGGGCATCACAGAGATTTCTACTTTCAGCATGTTACTTGGTACTTTAATAAAGCTGAATATAAATTATAATTAGAACTGCAGTGCAAGGAGAAGTGGTTTGAGTTGAGTGCTTCTGGTTTTCTTATACTTGATTTTGACTGGCATTCCAGTAATGTATTTAAAAAGTATTTTTTTTCATGCCTCACAGCCTTTTGTTTCCATCTAGATATTAAGTAAGCTGTCATGCAGCCAATGCATTGAAATATTTTTATTCGTCTACACTTATTTTTGTCTTGATTGGACTTTCATAATGATGGTTTGCCACCCAGGGCAGCGTATTTAATTAAAGTTAGTTTTTGTGGTTTTGAGCATAGCTCCTCCCCTTTCTAGTTGGCCACACCCCTTCCCCATTGACCCCACCCATTCAGCTGTCTCCTGCAGCCCCCCTGTGATTTGAAGTCACCAGCCGCCACTGGACCTCACCCATCCCATGGTCAGTAATTACATATTACCAGTAATGAGAATAACTGAGATCATAGATAATTGAGAGGGCCCATGCATGGGATAAAGCATTTAGGAGCTGCCTCTGTCCATTAGCAGTACAGGGGGCAATGCTGGGATAACTTTTCTGTTTCCCATCCATAGATCTAAGTTGAACTTGAATGACAGCGATTACATTTGTTTTATGTGGATGGGCAGTCTGTTCTTCGAGATATACCCGTCCCTTCAAATGGTTTTGTTGATGTTGCAGAAAAGGTTAAGATGCCTAGACCAAGTATTTCTGATACCATATGACTTGCTGATGTGCAGTACATCCATCAGCAATTAGTTGGAATGCGCCTTGTATCCCAGCCACAGGTCACCATTTAGCAGTCTGTAGGATACCAAGTATAGTGACAGGGCTTTGAGTCAGTCAATGCAGGACAAGTTGTTCAGGCCTGATGCAGTGGTACAGTGGTAGCATTGTTGCCTCACAGCAAGAGGTTCTCCTTTTCGATTCACAGCTGGAGTGCCTTCTGTGTGGAGTCTGCATGTTCTCCCCATGGTCAAGTGGCCTCCGAAAGACATGCGTGAATGGGCGTGCCTTCGCTGAAGGTTGGGCGTCGGGCTGGCAACTCGGCACCATAAAAAAAAAAATCTACTGCCAATCATTAGCAGACCGGAGTTCCACTGTGGTGACCCCTAACTGGGAAAAGCCGAAAAGACAAACATCTATGTGGACATTCCAGTTGTTACATGTCTCTGGACAGATATAAGCCAAAGGGGCATTATATTGAATGACTGGCCTAATGAAGGCTGAGTAAACAGGGTGCAATGATATGCCTAGATTTATACACAATCCCTTTGTTTATAAGCAGTGTAATATAGAAGGACTTTCTTACAGCTATGGAAACATGTTCATAAAAAATTAGGTCACTTTTCATATAAGTTCCCAAATCCAAAACAACTGGGTCACCTCTGACGGGCATATTGTCAATGATGTAGTTCCCTTGGGTAGATGATTTTCCAAATGATACAATAATGCATTTCTTGGCATTTAGTTTTAGTCTGAGATTTTGGCACCAGTTGTTTATTTCGGGACAAATCTTCATGCAGGATGGTTAAATAATTTGGGGATTTGATGACTGTTCCTAGATTGTAGTCATCTGCAAACACAGTCAGACAGAGAGTTTTGATCTTGGCTTTTACTTCAGAAAAGTAGATGCCAAACAACAGAATCCTGTTCTGCACAGAATCCTGGGGGACTCCACTTGAAAATGGTCTCTTTGCAGAGTTAACTTCTCCTGTTGTGATGATCTGTGTAATTCCTGTTAGCCAGTTGGCAATCCAACAGGTAACAGGGGGGTTATTCCCTGTTTATGGTGTTCTTCTACTGTGCCTGAGTGTGTAATTGTGTCAAAAACTTTGGCTAGGTTGTAGTATACATTGTGGACTGTATTGCCTTCATCCATTGTTTTAATGACCTTTTAAAAAAAAATCCACCAGGCTGAGTAAGCATTACCTGCCCTTGATGAATCCAAACTGAGATGAGTCCAGTGTTTGGAGGTTTGCTTTGTCCTGATCGATTAGTTCCATGATAAGTCTTTCTATGGCTTTTCATATGAGACTGGGCAGATGTATGGGACTTTATTTGCCTGTGTCTCTGGAAGGTCCTCCCTTATGCAGGGGAATAACTTTGGCTGATCTCCATTCCCTTGGTACAGAACCTGTGTGGAGGCTGAGATTGAATAGCATTGCTAGGAGTGTGACTAAATCATGCTTCATGCTATTTAAGATGCATCCAGGGTTATTGTCAGGTCCCATCAATGTATTACTTTTAGCTTTTAATAGCACTTTTTGGACTTGGTCTTGCATAATAGCTGGAGGTGAGCCAGTTTCAGTTATACCTTATTTTACAAGTTGTTTGTGAATGATAATTACTGCCTAGTGTTGTATATGATATGTTAGCAAGATAGCTTTTAAACCATGATATGTCTTCAGCGGTGGATCTGAAATACAATAATTTGTGAAGAAATTATGTGTGACTGAGAGTCTCAAATGCCATTTTGGGAGCTATTAAGTGACTATTGTCCATATTGTCATATATATTTAGGTGTAAAGCTAACAATAGCAGTTTGTGTACTGTACCTAGGTCAAAAACATGTTATTTATCAGAAAGGAAATCATATTTTGCAATATATGTTATTTTTTGTATGACCCTTTTTTTCTGGAATTGTATATAAATGTTTGAGATTTGCCTATAGCCATTGGCAGAAGTTGGAGTGTGTAGTTTAGACTATGGTATGTCCAGTGCATGCTTAAAACTAGAGGGGATGATATTTGTTGTTAAAGTTAAACTGAGTATACATGTTAAAGGCTTAGCAAGGAGTTCAACAACAATTTTATTTTATTTAGCCTTTGTTTACTGGGATAGCCTAACTGGGATGACTAGCATGCCTCTTTTCACTACATAACCTGAGAGAAAAGCGACACACAGATAGATACAAAAGAGCAATGTGATGACATAAAAACCTCAGGCCACATATAAGAATATAAGTAAACACAATGCAGAATATCTAAGTGATGAGAGCAATATTATAACTGAACACAATGTTTACACAGTGTTAATATGATGGGGAAAAAAGTATATGGTACATAATGACAGTTATGGAAACTATATTCATTATATGAGACAATACTGCTGGCGAAGTTGTGAACTTAAGACAACTAGTTGATTTTAAATCTTATACAAAATACTCTGTACTGGAAGAGTGGATGAAAGTTGCAATTAAACAAGTATAAAAGCATTGGAACACTTATTTATATAATATTGGTGCAATTTATAAAAGTAAAAGTATATTTTTAAGTAGATGAGGCAAGATTGCAGGACAAAGAGAAATGGGTAAAGTTATATATAATACCAGTATATGAAAAATAAAGTTTAGAAGCTTTCACTGTAAAGTGCAGGTGATAGTAGAAATGTATTGTGAAGTGTAATTGTTACATTGTATTCTAACAAATTTCCTTAATGTCAAAGAGTGGGTGTATTCTAATGGATTTCCTTGATGTAGAATGGTGGGTATATTCTAACAGATTTCTTTAATGTCAAACAGTGGGTATATTCTAACAGATTTTCTTAATGTCAAACAGTTGGTATTGTAGTCATTTTCTCTAGGGGAATCAAGGGATTAGGTGGTGTGTGACAGGTGAAGAAGAACTTTGATAGAGTAAGTGGTGAGGAAAAAATGTTGCATATGTCTCCAACCAATTTATAGGTTACAATTGTAGTTGAATGTGTTTTGGGGAATAACGTTTCAGAGCCTAGAGATGTGTGTTTTCACAACTGTTTTGGGTTACCCAAGTTTGTGGTATGTGGTATCTCAAGTAATGATTACTCTGGGTCATTCTTAGCTGTTACCTTCTTATAGAATGGAGCAAGCTGCTGAATGTAATGTGAAATGTGGTGTACAGTAAGATAATCCTGAAAACACCATGCTGTGCGTAAGAAATGCAGTATAAGGCAATCATATAAACACCAAGCTGTGCATAAGAAATGCAAGCTGTACAAATATGGGTGCACTACAAAGCTATTTTTCAGCGTAGTGTTTTTTGGACATAGTATTATAATGTGTTGATATAGGAGCAGAGAAGGCTTACTGAAAAGTCTTGACACACGGCATGAAACAAAGAGTGATAAGAAACATGACAACCATTGCCTTTGAGGAATGGACTACACAGATAACAGGTACAGCATATGAAAGTGTTCCTAATATATTATTGAGATATAGTGTACTTACTACACATAAAGGTGGGAAATTACCTGTAGCTCCCATAAAGTTATTTGATATTAAACTGCATGATATATGAGTTAAATATGGAGTAAAACTGTGACATGCGCAAAGGGTTCTACAAAATCAAAAACATAACTGCCCTACAATCATCAATGGCAGGTATGTTAAGAACTGGACAAACATTGCATGAAAGGAAATTATATATTTACTAATATATCTTCAAGGCCATACAGCACAGGTATATGTAGAGAAATAAGAACTATTGGACCAAATAATGACAATATGTAACGGGCAGAGAAGCTGCATTTCTGAAAGCCAGTGCAGCAAAATATGCCCCCTGGACAAAACAAAAGCAAGTAGAAACATACAGACAACGAGACTTGAATTCCCCAACTACCTCATGTTTATCCAACTAACTACAGCTCACAAACTCATTCATAATCCATCCATGTTCCCTGCTCTATCTTCTATCAGACCATTCCAATCCAACAACCAACTGCTTGTAAATGTAGGAAAACCCAAACTTTCAGCTGGCCAGATGCTTTACTCCTTTACCATCACAAAACTTTGGAAATCCCTCCCCCCAACACTTAGATCCACCCGGTCAGTAACCCTCTTCAAGATATCTCTGAAACAAGACCTTTGCTAATCTTGGCTGTGCACATGTGCTAACATCACATCTCATATAACCTAACTTCAACCATCACAACTATTCTCACCCCCACTCTACTACTCTGGCATCCTCCTTTCACATCCACCTGTCTTTTTACTTACTCCGACTCTCCATCCTGTCCACTTCCCTCTTCTACTAACCCTTACTGTTCTACTATTGATCCCTCCTGTCTACTTCCTTTTCTTCCTAACCCTTTGTAGACCTACCATTGAACCATGTGAGACATTCAGGTACTCTGTCAGCCGACCTTAATATCTTACCACCACTTATATCTTCAGCAATATTCACCAACTTTGCTGATTGCTGCAACAGGACTCATATAGCCTATCACTCAGCTATTACACTTCCTAAACGTGTGAAAAGTTTAAGTACCTAGTCTCCAATTGATTCCTATATCTGCTTTGCACCCAATGTGTGGTGTCCTATAAAACTTTTGCTAGCTGAAAACTACTCATTTGGAATGTTCTTATGTATATATTCTGTATTGTTTGTATAATACCTTTGATTTGATAATGACTACTTATACACTGTTTTTTTCACCAATTGTATAAGCTGCCAATAATATGTACTAAATGTCTTTATTAATGTAAATTCTGTATTGTATGTGAAATGTCTTATATGTGGAGCTTTTCTCCCCGGGACTCCACTGAAAATGGGCACTTCTGGCCCAGCTGGACCATCCTGGTAAACAAATGCAAATAAATAAATTAATAAAATAAATAATGTGTACACATATATACAAGCTCACACACTCTATATAAATGATAGCAGCCTGTTAACTGCCTAACACAGTAACAAAACATTGTCCAGGCAAATAAATAAATAAACAAATAAATAAGTACATAAGTAAGCAAATAAATAAATAATGCCACAGTAAGGTTGGGTGAAACAGAAAGAAAGCTTGACATAGGCAGCTTTTTACTGTTTTTCCAAAGGCACAACACATTCAGGAAAATCAACTTCTATTTAAGGTATTCACAATGGAGTCTACAAATGATGAATTCTTCTTCCAGCTTTTCCTGGTTAGGGGTCACCACAGCAGATCACCTGTCTGCTCATGATTGGCAGTGGAGTTTTACAGTGTCGAGTTGGCAGCCCGGCGCCCAACCTTCCATAGAAGGCACACACACTCACACTAGGGCCAGTTTAGAGTGTCCAATCCACCTGCAGCATGTCTTTGGGATGTGAGAGGAAACCGGAGCACCTGGAGGAAACCCACGCGACCACAGGGAGGACATGCAGACTCTGCCAGATGGCACCCCAGCTGAGGATCGAACCGGAGAACCTCTTGCTGTGAGGCAACAATGCTAACCACTGCACCACTGTGGCCGCCCGGTCTACAAGTGATGAATGACGATATGGATCAGAACTAGTCAGTATACATATATTTTATTTTAATTATTTGTTAATCTGGTAAGTGAACTGATCCACAGCACACCTTTTTCAGCCTTAACCAGAGATCATGGAGTCAAATGTAAATATGGCAGTAAATCAATTTAGTGTAGCTGATCAAATATGTTTTTGGAATGTGGAGAAAAACTGAAGTACCCCTATGGAAAAAAGAAAAACATGAGGGTATAGAGGGAATTTACAAATCTCCATGTAGTGCACAGTTTTCAGGATAGAACCTCCAACCTTACAGCTATAAGCCAGATATCTTACCACTAAGTCAGGTGGCTGCATGACTATAATGGCAAGAATGTGATCAAGCCTATACAGCTAACATGCCTGAGAACCACAAATGTGCAGGCAGTATACACACCATTAGCTGCAGAGTACACAGTGTCTTGTGTATAGAAAACTTTCTTTTCTTTAGCAAATAACAGCATACAGATGTTCACTTTTTCTTAAACAAGCTTTGGCAGCAAAGGCAATAGCAATTAGTAGTGCAAATAGCTAGCATAACAATAAGGAACAGTGACATACCATGCCTGAAAACAGTATTGGAATAAGTGAAATCCACTCATTGAGAGAGTAGAGCAATACATATACATATATCATGAAATAATAAGACATGCATTGTTAAAAAGTCCATAATTTGGTGTTATTTATCATATGTGAATCTGAAAACACAGATACTGGTTTGGACAGTCTCTGTAGTAAGTAATGTACTGATAAGAAACTGTCCCCAAAAGAGTGCAGTTTAGCATGGATAGCATGAACCATCTGACAGACCTAGATCTGAAAAAGGCTGCGCAGTGATACTAAGTTCATGGTTTTGTAATAGTTGTATGTTTCCATGTTATCATTATCTATGGCTGCAATAAACAGCTATGGCCCTGTGGAGCAGCAAAGTAGAAAGGTATCTTCATACATAAAGCAACAACATAATAGAATGTACCAGTATGAGGGCACACATTCTTTAGTCAAGAGACTGTAAGAATATCACATTTCTGACGTGAATGAAAGAAGCTGTGCGCAAGTAATTAAAGGGCAAAAGCTTTGGGGAAAATCATTTCATTGTGTACCACTAGGTGGCAGTAGTGATGCAAGCCTCAAGTAACAGGAGCTGGTATAATAGCATGGTCACAGGTAATGTGGTACTACTAATGTTTTTGAGGACAAGCAAAGAAAATGTGCAAATTGATGCTCCAATCCCATACATACTCAGACATGTAGAATCCCCAGGTTCACAGATTAGCAAAGGACCAAATGTGGTTTTACTCTTCCATAATGAGTCAGAGCATCATACAAGACTCCAGTTGCTTTCTTGTAGTGATATACATGTCATGTGGGCAATGTTCTCTGGAGATGACATCTTGTGATTTAAACATATGTGCATCACTGGTACCTGAACCAGAAAATTTTTTACAAGCAGCCATCATTAACAAATGGCCCCTACATGGAAATAATGCATCTGTTATTCACAGCAAATAAATCATCAGCTATCTTTGATATTAATTTACACAATCAGACAGACAATATAGGTATTCTGAGGAATTGTCCGAAGGTTAATGACACTATGCAGGTTATAAATAACACAGATGATCAGACAGCCAACAGAGATATTTTATGGGAATGTCTTGAAGTCAATGTCTATATGCAACTAACTCTTTGTCAATCAAACCTCTGCTCCTCAAGTGGAAAGTGTTGCAGGTCTAATTTGTCAGACGAATCTCAACAAAAAAGAAACAATAAACAATGGCTTAGGATATTGGGATGATTCTGATCTAAGAAAGGAGGATCTGGACATAAATGGCATTTATTTTCTTGAGAAATAAAATGCTCACTATTATGTGGCTCAATTGTAAAACCATGTGCTAGGAAAATGTATGATACTGCCATTGGAAAAAAAAAATAGTTTCTTCTTTGCCAGGTCTTAAGTTGGGTAAAATTTCTGAAATTTTAAGAAGATTATCTAATGAGGGCATTAAGTACAGTCATATAATCCCTCATGCAGGTATTTACAATTTACATAGCGTCCCTATTAATCATATGAAAATGGAGTATTATTAATATTGGAGTTGTTAGAATCTCTGGGCATTTATGTATGTATTTATTTATTTACTTATCTATCCTTTGTTGACCAGGTTAGTCCCACTAGGTTAGTAAACCAGAGGTGGTATTAACATAATTGCTTTTACTGAGATCATTCCTTCCTTCCATTAAATTGTTTGACTATAAGCATGATAAATCCTTCATTTTTAATACTTGGCTTAGTCAAGCACTTTAAAGTATAAACATCTTTACTCACTGGGAGTATGTCTTTGACACAAAAATGGTTTCTAAAGATGGTTTGTACCTTAATCGTTATGTAGATGGATATCTTAGGATTCATATTAGCTTGTCAAACACTCAAAAGAGCAAATGCTCTTTGATCAACAGCTAATAGATGAAACCACAAAAAGTCCAATGGCCAGAACAGCAATTTTTTTCCCAGGGAAGAAAATCGCTGTTCACAAAAAAAAAAAAAAAAAAAAATC
Source organism: Protopterus annectens (assembly GCF_019279795.1). Lineage (NCBI taxonomy): Eukaryota > Metazoa > Chordata > Ceratodontiformes > Protopteridae > Protopterus > Protopterus annectens. The sequence continues at coordinate 281,582,708 of NC_056730.1, read as the reverse complement.
CACAAACAAAATAAAGTGGGTGGCTTTGCCCCCCACATTCCCCAGTGTGGGGGGCCGTGCCACCCACACACCACCTACTTAAATATATCAACTCCAAGATTGCACGACAGTGGAGGAAACTGCAAAGTCCCGACAATGGCCCAGCGATTTTTTCCCCTGGGAAAAAAAATCGCTGTTCTGGCTCTTTGAGTTTTTGTGGTTTCATCAATTAGCTGTCAATCAAAGAGTGTTCGCTCTTTTGAGTGTTCAACAAGCTAATAGAAACCAGATATCTTAGTAGCAGGATAATTTAATTTTTTGTTTCTTGTTTTTTTTTTTGAGATCTAGAATAATGTGAGGTCCGAAAGGGCAGACCTAATCATACTATAAACTGCTATTACTGCAATGTACAAAGTATAAAAAATAAAAATAATGAACTTAAGTTTATGTTAGAAGAGGAACATTATGAAATTGCACTAACAGTGGACACGTTTCATGGATATGTACAATATAAATGCATTCATGAAAATGTTAAAGGTCATGGAAGTATGACTCTTGTAGATGTTTCTGTATGATCAAATCTAGTATTTAAAAATGGACATCATATAGTGTTAGCTATAGATATATATGATTTGAAAGTTGCCACCTGTTTAATAGCATGTTATTGTAAATCCAATATGAGATCTTTACCTCATCAGAAATTCCAAGGATTCCTCAACAAAGTACTTATAAATCCAAAATTTATCCCAGTTGAGGATTTTAATGATACCGACACTGATTAGAAAAAGATTGCTACAACATACCATTTTCAAGAGACTTCATTGATAGCATTTCATGGTTTCACTCAGTTTGGTAAAGAAAATACAAGGGGATATAATATATTAGATCTGGTAGCTACTAATATAGAAGGTCTAATTTCTAATATAGAGTCTGAGAACCCCTGAAAAAGTTGGACCATAATGGAATAAGATTTCTGATCACAACACCTAAATCATTTTATTCTCCTTTATGAAACTTAATTATTGTAAAATAAACTATGAAATATTAAAGCCTAATCTACAAAATGTAGGTTGGTCAGGAAGGAGGAATAGCAATGAAACATGTTAGAGAGATTACAATATCACATTCTCAAATCTAGTGAAGAAAACAAAAATAATATCTCCTCTAATACCAACGTTCTCAAATGGTAGAACCACAAGTTAAGTTATATAAGAAAACACAGAGATATGCGTATCTATAGAAGAAATGCTCCACAACAAGAAATGCAGCTAAGTTAAAGACATACAATTCAGAGTCAAGATAGAAAAAGTTAATTTTGTGAAACAATTTGCTAAGGGTGATAACAAGAAATAATATCACAAGTTCATTAATTCATACAAATCATTTAGAACCTAAAATAGTTCTTTGAAATTAGGAGGTAATATTATAACCAAACCAAAATTAATAGCAAATACTTTTCAGGAATATATGAAAATATTCGCCCTGAGTAAGTTGCTTTTTTGCCCTTTATTACCAGGAGTAAGACCTGTCCAGTCATAACAAAAACTATGATAACGGCATAAGAAATACCTCTATGGGGCCAGACTCTGTACCAGGTATTCATCATTCATTATTCAAAACATTTAACTATTTACTCAGAAGGGGTGTGATAACTAAAAGATGTAAACAGTTTTTTATTATGCTGACTCACAAAAAGGGTAATCTGGATGATGTAAGAAATTACAGGCTTGCTAGCCTTACATCTGTCTTGGGAAAATACTTCAGATGCTGTATGCTTGATATATTTACATTAGAAATGAATGCTGGTTGACATTAATGTGTATCAATACGGATTCACTAGAGGACATTGTACTCTGAGTAATATGATTGATTTCTATAAGCAGGTTGTCAGACTGTCTATAGATTTCTGGTTGAAATGCGGAACAGTATTCTTATATTTAGGCAATCTTTTTAACTTTTTCAGCCCATAAATGAATGCTTAGAAAACTGATCTTTACAGAGTGCAGGGCATATGTAATCAAATGGGTATGATAATTGATACATGGTGTAGTGTTCCTCAAAGATCTGTTTTCAGGCTGGTTTTGTTTAATCTAGATTTAACAACCTTTTCAAGACACAAAGCATTTTAAGTAGACAAATACATAAATGAATGAAAATTAGATTTCATAACAGTCAACGAAAAGGATTTTTGATCAAATAAACAAGTGTCTTTCTGAAATTTCTGATTGGGCATTAAAATAGGATTAATAAGTGCAAGATAAGTACAAGATTATTATTTTTAGAAAACCTTTTATATTCATGTTTTACTGCCAGATTCAACAATTCAGCAAACTGAAGAATACAAAGATATGGGTATCTGAATAATAAGTAACTTGTCCTTTTCTAAACATGTACATGTAGCTGTCCACTATGCAATGCAGTAAGTGAACTCTTTGCTAAAAAATATCAGTAGAGCAGACGTTAAGTGTATGCTAACCCTGTAGAAAGTGTACATAAGACCAGCTTTTGATGTTATGTGTATAGTAACCCTGTAGAAAGTGTACATAAGACCAGCTTTTGATGTTATGTGTATAGTAACCCTGTAGAAAGTGTACATAAGACCAGCTTTTGATGTTATGTGTATAGTAACCCTGTAGAAAGTGTACATAAGACCAGCTTTTGATGTTATGTGTATAGTAACCCTGTAGAAAGTGCATATAAGACCAGCTTTAGAATATAACAGTCAACTCAGCATTTCTACTTCTAGCCTGCTTAGGTGATTTGAGTTTGTCCAAAGAAATTTTACCAAACCAGTTATAGAATTGGCATTGGCCTCAATCTCCTTTTCCCCATTTTGTACATAGGTAAGGGTGGAACATCAACCGTAACCAAGTCACCTAGAGCCAACATTCATATCTGAAACAAATTTATCTTATATAGACAGTTGTAAGCAGTTTGCCTTTTTTCTATACATTAGCATTATTTTACAGGGATTATCATAATAGTCAACAAAGCTTATAATAATGAAGAGCTAAAGGAATGATTAAATATTAACATTTATGACAATGAAAAAATACATAAACACCACACTATGAACTTCTGTGCTGATATGTACAGAACTGAAATTAAAATGTTTTTGACCAATCATGTACCCCAAATCTGGGATAACCTATCAATGTATGCACAGAAATCAGATCAATTTACAATTTTTAAACAGAACTTAGACATATAGGTAAACATAAAAATCTATGGTCTGGGATTTTCAGTGTCTGTGTTTCACAATGACCCTAAGGCTAGTACACATCAAAGATCCTATTAACCTATATAACAGACTGACACATCTACAGGACGTAATCAGGAAAAAGGAATATAAAATCCACTGCTGCTTATGCAGAGAATGCATTGTAGAATGTATTTAGTCACATGGCTGAAACAGATCTCATTATGCTGTCATGCAGATAGCACTGTAACATTGATGTTCTGTCTCCTAACTACCATACAATCTAACTTTGAACACTCCTCCCAATCTCATTTTAACAGAATATTCTACTGAGGACTGAAAGATCACCCAGGAAGCCCCCCAGTCTCTTAAACTTGAATTATTTTCAATTTCCCACCTTCCCACTTAGTAAAAATTGTGCTTTATTCAGCTGTTTTTACTGTATTTGTACATATTTCTGCTTTATTTAGTTTTTGCTGTACATTCTTAAAGTGTGAATTTGTATTTTGTCTGCTGCATTTATTACTACTTGTTAGTAGTCTGATTATATTGTCACTGTTATTCTATACCTCTTAGTTCTGATTTAACCACTTTGGTTCTTGACTAGTCAACTTACATTATGATGGTTTGTGGTCTACATTCTTCTGGCAGAAGAGTTAGCTTACACCCTTCTGAGTTGGGAATTGCTGGTTAAAGGCTTATTGTGCCTGTTATTCTAAGTGCCTTTTTCTGGTTTAAGCACTTCTACTCCATACCAGTTATTTTAAATCAGGAAGGTTTGTGAACTATACTCTTGTGACAGGATAGGATAGCCTATGCCCTTCTGAGCTGGGAATTAATGTTGTAAGTCTTATCATCACTTAATCTGATTGGCTAGAGGGCCAGATTGTATATAATTTGAATCTTATGCCTGAGGCATTTGGGGATGTTTGGTGACCACCCTACTTGAGAAGAAGAGTATTGCTGTTTTCTGTTAAATTCTACAAAAGCTAAGACTTACCTTACCATAACCACAGTTCCAGCACTTGCTTTTTTATGCATTAATTGAGTGTTTCCATGTTGAACATCTGCACCTTTTAATCTTTTATACAGTCCTTAGTTAGAACTGCCTTGGTTCCCCTTAGTGAGAGCAGAAGAAAATTTTCTAGCCAGGGTTTGTGTAAAGGAAATAAGAGTGTGCTGTTTTTTGATTGATCACAGGGCCTTGTTTTTTTTTTTTTTTTTTTTAATCAAATTTCAGCTATGTAAGCATTGCAGTTACACAGTGCTTGACTCATAACCTAAGAGCTCGGAGGCATTTGGTGATGTTTGACAACCACACTACTTCTGCTAAACTCTTAAAAAGCTAAGACTTAGATTACCATATTCACTGATTCACCTCTTGTTTTATGCATTGTTTTTGTCAAAGATGCAGTAATTGAGTGCTTTTGTGTTAAATATCACTACTTGTTGACCTTTTTTTTACAGTCGTAAGGAAGGAACTGCCTTGGTTCCACTTTAGTGAGAGTACAGAAGACCTGAGCCATTTTCTGGTCCAGGATTGTGTGAAGGAAAGAAGAGTGTGCTCTTTTTGATTGACCACAGGGCCTTGCTTGTATTTTGTATCAAATGTCCTCAGCTAGTTAAATGTTGCAGTTACACAACACTTGGCGCAAAACCTACGAGCAAGCTAAGACTCACATTGTATCCATTGCTTTGTCACTTGTTTTTTAGATTGTCTTTGTCACGGCTGCATCAATTGAATGTTTTTCCTGTTTAGTATCTGTGCTTTTTGACCATTTTACAGTTTTTAGCTACCACTGCTGTTCTCTGCACTGTGGTGCCTATCAGTGATCTGTATAGATGTTGATATGTCACAGAGTAATTCCCTCTTGTAATCTGTGTTGACACTGATCTCTTGCAGTGTAAGTTTCCATTAAAATACTTTTACTGTTTAGACATATTTTTTAACTACTAGAGCATCTAGTCTTTAGCTTAATGTTGCTCATCAAGTCCCTTGTGTTATTTACTTATATTAAATTTTCTCTCACTCCTCAGTACTAGATCAGTAACTGTGGATATGCACTTCCTGACTCACACTCTCTGTGGCCAGTCTTTTCGAGATGGGTACTCTGAGGCATTGTAGCAATTGTCTCATGTGCTGACAACACATTTATTCTTAATAAAACAGGTAAAGTATGCAAGAGGTGTAAATACACTTTAAAGCTACAGACAAACCTCTCTCATACATTCAAAACTTATACTATACAGGTTATCAGTGACACTTGCACCACACCTACTGCACAGGGTAAAGACTCCACACATAAAACTACTTATGCTGAGGCACTTACAGGTAACCTTATTAAAATATTAAGACCTCTTGCACAGCAAAATCAAAAAAAAAATATCCTCAGCCATCACATAAACACTCTATTAAAACATCACCCACAGCTACTCATAGTAACATTATCTCTGTTACTAAGCCCTTAAGGCAAACCAGTGCACAGACAAATTTCCTGTTCAATGGTGATTCTGTCATAAGGCACACCAATGTTCCCTTCACCAGACTCAGTAAGGATATTGGCATGGTTAGCTGCCTTTATAGGGTTAGGCTCCATCAAGTCACACAGTCACTCAGGTCACTAAACCACAGACCAGTATGACTCTGCCATAGTCCATGTAGGTGTTAATGACCTGAGTGTACCTTCCTTGACTATATGAAGTGAGACATCGTCAAGCTCACTGATTGTGTGTCTCAGTCAGGTATGTGCTTAGCAGTGAGCAGTGTAGTACCTTCTCCAAGGATGATGCCATGTTACCAACAGAAAATGATTGATTTAAACAATTGGCTTAGCTTCTGGTGTCAGTCCAAGTGGTACAATATTTGATAGACTGGGAGAATATGATTGAGAAACCATGCTGCTTTGCCAGGGCTTGTCTACACTTATCCCCTCTAAATTTTCAGATATTGGCAAAGACCTTTCCCACACCCATAGTACCTTTTTTAGGCAAAGCCAAACTGATAAACCTCCCAAATTAACTGAACCTATGAGGGAATATCTGAAGGTGGTACTGCTCAATGCTAGAAATGTTAACATGAGACTGCATTCTCTGCAAGCCTTCCTCTACCTGGAGAGTGTAGACATCTATGTTGTAATGAAGACATGGTTAAAATTTGTGGAGAGCAACCTGGCAGTGCAAGGTGATAATGCATTTCACACCTGTAGACCAGCTACTGCACAGGAGGGAATTAAAGGTGGAGATCTCTCAGTCTATATTAAAAACAACCTCTCATCAAGACCAGTTATAGTGTATGATCCACTGGAACTGATACAACTAATCATAAACAGGGTTTCATACCATATCCTTACAACCTACAAATCCTCCTCCATATCCCAGAAAACCCATACTATCTATCTCAATATACTAGAGATTCAGCCCGATATGATCTTCATGGAGGATCTCAGCTACTTCTCTGTAGATTGGGAATCTTACACCACTTCTAATAAATAAGCCCAGCAATTCCTAAACTTCATTAATACCAATTCTGGAACAGTTGATCCAGTCATCTACCAGGGTAAGAAACATCTTTGACCTTGTACTCACAAACATGGAGGAGCAATGTTCTTCACGAAATGTAATGTCCACATCATCAGATCTGACCATAAGGTAGTATTGCTTGAATTAAAAAATAAATCTAGGTACTTAGCAAAAACAAAAACCTTTAGGAACTTTTAGAAACTATTCCAAGGTTAACTCCTCTCTACTAAGTGACACTTTGGCTAAATTATAAGCATCTGCAAACCCAGTAAGCACAATAACATATACTGAGCTATTTACAAAATCCCTATAAAGCTATATGGATCACTGTGTAGAGCAAGTCAGGCCCATCCATATTAAGAATAGGGCAAAGTGAAAAGACAAGCCAACCTGGTGGAATCACAATATCAATCGACTAAACAACAAAAGAAAAAAAAATCCTGGCCAAGAGCAGGAGAAACTAAGCCCAACATACTAAAAGCCCCTTGAGCAATCTAAACAGGCAGCTATATATAAGCTCACTAAATTAGGTATACACAATTTTATCACCCACAGCATAGACAGCACACATACGACCCAGAAGGCCAAAATTGCTGTGGCCACCTCCACCAATTTTTGGGCCTACTCCTTTTTGGCATATATTTCTCTGAAGTGGAAGCAAATGCTGATGGTTTATGACTGACTAAGTTTGCAGATGATTGCAAGCTGGGGATTATCACTGACTCCCATGCAGGCAGTAGCATTCATCAAGAAGGCGTATCTCTGACTAAAAAATGTTGCCAAAGTCATGTTCTTAAACTCAATGCTAAGAAATTAATAATTGTACCCTTTGTAAAGTGAGCTATCCTGGCTAATTACCATGTTGATAATATGCCCCTAAAAGATGGCCCAGTGGTCAAGAATCCTGGTATGCACATAGGCAGTAGCCTTGCCTTTGACCATCATGTGGCCACAGTAATGCAGAAATCATTTTATGTTGTGCAGCTTATAAATAAGGACATGATATTGAGGGCCAATTAGGTCATTATCCCACTGTACTTTGCCCTTATCAGACCAATCATAGACTACAGTACTTCCTTCGGTATGGACCTGACCAGGCATATGCAGCAACTACAGTGATGTCAGAGGTTCCTTACCAAAAAAATACAAGGTGTAACAAACCTGCCTTATGCAGAGCACCTTAACTCTATTTCCATCTATTCAGTCTTGTAAAGATTGCAGAGGGGTGATCTATGCCTGGCTTACAAGGAATCCACAGACCCCACACTTATGAATCTCCTGCATAATTGTAAGTCAAACAGTATCAGAAATACAAGGTCAAGGGAACTGAATTTTGTCTGTGACTAAACAAAACATGCTGGAGAGACAGACATGTATCCCAGAGACTGCCCCTCCTATGGAATAGGCTTCCCATCCATGTGAAGATGAGTTTGTCTATTACCCAATTTAAGTGCAACCTAGACCAGTGGATGGAGACTAGGAAATTTACACTGGGCCTGTCAACAATATCCCTTATGGACAGAGGTAGAATATAAATGCGTGGCCCTCAATGACCTTTTTAGATACATGATGTAATTATTATTTCAGGAAAATTTGATTAGGTTTAGAAGGGCTCCTCAGGTCATTAACCTAGTAACTATCTATGAATCTATACAATCTGCAGCCCTGAGAAATACAGCAGTAGTGTACAGTGCATGTATGCATGTTGAACTAGAGATGAAAGAGCAACAAAAAGTCATTCTGTTTGTGCAGATGACTGTAGAGCTAGTGCAGCCAGAAAACTAGATGCGAATTCCATTTATATAGCACTGAACAATATAAGTGTAACACAAACAGTACTCCATGCCAGTTTAGCAGTGTTTACTAATAACAGCATCCAACATGTGCAAGGAAGCTAGGGTAAAACAACATACACTGTCAGCTGGGAAATGTGAGTTCCCAGCCTAGTTTAAAAAGTGGGGCTCAGTAGTATTATCCAGTGGCAGTCATCACATGCCACGGACCTTTATGACAGCAGTATCATCCAGTGGCAGTCATCACATGCCACACAGCTTTATGACAGTAGTATTATCCAGTGGCTGTCATCACATGCCACAGAGCTTTATGACAATATATTATCCAGTGGCAGTCATCATATGCCACAGAGCTTTATGACACTATATTATCCAGTGGCAGTCATCATATGCTACAGAGTTTTATGATGCAAATCAAGAAAAACATGATTCTGATAATAGATTGCACCCACATAATGAAGCCCCTTATGTGATATGGGAAACCAGAAGATGCCAGGGCAAGTACTGATATGAGAATCTGCACAGCAGAAGTCACTTTACAAGGAGAAAGCATGACAGCACATATGTACAAAGTTCTAAATGATGGATAATTATGAAAAGTAATTGCCTACAGCCCATCATAGAACAATCATTGTAGAATTCTAATATGAAAGCCAACAGTAGCAAGGCCATGCTCCCTCTCAGATAACAGGTGTGACTCTAAACACATGGCATATTGAAATAATGAAAGCAAACACACACTGTGTCAAAAGGCTAAAAAACATTAGTAATGATTGTCTCACAGTGAAAGGAGGAAGATATTTAAAGATAGCAAGAATGCAGCAGAATATAATACTTATTTTCAGAGCACCTGCATTTGTAAAATAATGAGTAATTGTAGGATATCATAAAAGCAGTCAGCACAGAATAATCAATGGGGAAACAATAAAGACAAGGAAAATGAATCATGCTACTATGCAATGAAACACTTGGAACATATACATAAGATGAAAATTTCAGTAGCATCAAAAAAAGAAAAAATCTGAAACAAAAATGTTGTCAATAATGTCAATACCAATTGTTGGCTTAAAAAGTAATTAGTAATTTAGAATTAGAAAGTACTTGCAGGTGATTAGGGATTAGTACTTTAAAATTATAAAGGGCTAGTTGTGGAAGATTTATTCTGAGATACCCAATGGGGAGGGGCTTTCATAAAACAGTGTGTAGAGACTTTAGTAAAGTTATTATGGTAATATAAAATTGTGTTGTAATGTTTAGTTTTTTTCTTTTTGTGCTTTAGTCAGTGAAAGTAATATCGCTGTGCCTAATACAAATTACTAAACTGATGAGATGAGAAACATATCTTCCTGACAGAAGCCGTGACATTTTGATTTGTACTTTATGATTGTAGAGAAGTAACACCAGAACTGCAAAAGTATTCAAGAAAGTAACATTTAGCATTGAAGCAGATTTCTGAGTGGCACTATAGCATGTTGCCCTCGATATTCTATGGTGATAAATGTATGTATGGTGTTATGTTTTCAGTAGAAATACAACACAGTGTTAAAGATTCTAGACTTAAGAAACATTCTTAAGAGGTAGCATTCTGTACTCATTAGGCTCCCTATTATAAAAAAACAGCAATTGACGTGCCATTTTGTAATAACTCGAGCAAATCTTTTAAAATCACTGTAGTGCTGTGTCTTTCTTAATAAAGGTACCTGAATCAGGAGCAATACACACTGCTATCAACCAAATGAATACAATATTTACTATTACTTTTGTTTTTGAATTTTCATCAGCAAAACTCATGATGTGTTCCATGAGCCACCTCTGCATATCTAATGAAGTGACATCCTACAAGGAATCAAATTATGTGCTGCAGTTGATGTTCTATGCGTTTCGCATACAATTTCAGTGTAACTCAGTACTTTGTCATCATCACTGACAGTTGGTATCCTGTATATACTGAAGTAATTCAGCTTTAATGTTGAGGTAAATGTTGACTTATATATATTCACTCTCTTGTATGACAGGATCCATACTGAATCACATCCATACTGAATCACTGATGTGACATTATATCAATATTTAGTACATCGGATACCAAATGTTAGGCTACAATATTAACATACAAAAGAAACATACACAAGTGATTTAACACCCTCACAACAGTGAGGAAAAAGGACAAATTACCCTGCTTGCCTAATGACACTTGATCATGGCAAATTCACTCTTTGGGGAATTTCCTAGCAGTGTAAGTGAAACAGATGAAGTCTCCATTCCTTTTTGTGACCAAATGCACCATCAACGTAAGTTTTCCACAAAACATAATATTACTGAAAGTCACTCTGACAAAACATAAGACTGCCATACATAATTTTTGTTGTTGCGTTCTATAGAAGACCAAAATGTTTAAGGAAATAATAGAACTGTGTCATTAAAATAACACCATTTTGTGATAAAACATAAGAAATAGAATATGAAAGCAGCATTGATTTGTGCAATAAATATTAGTACTCAGTAGGCATTCAAAACAACTTTCCAAGTGAAGCTGTGAGATTTTGCATTGCATTTTCATCATGATGGTGATGCAAGTTGCAGCATTTCAAGATCAGTTCAAACATTTGGAGCTGGCATTGTATTGTTCAATAAAAATGATGAGGTGCACATCACTAGCAACAGTACCATTCTGGGGTAAAAAAGCACTATTGAGGGATAATGAATGGGGAGAGGACAGGTATTTCCCAACTAGAACTGTGACATTTGGCTTTGCAGTTTGTGGTGTCAGCAGGACTAAGACAGAATATATGTGTGAATGAGAGGGAGGACAGAGGATGTGTGTGAATGCAGGGAGTAGAGATGGCGAAGGTGAATGAGTTTAAATACTTGGGATCAATAGTTCAGAGTAATGGTGAGTGTGGAAGAGAGGTGAAGAAGAGAATGCAGGCAGGGTGGAATGGGTGGAAAAGAGTGTCAGGAGTGATTTGTGACAGATGGGTACCAGTAAGAGTGAAAGGGAAGGCCTGCAAAAGGGTAGTGAGATCAACTATGTTATATGGGTTGGAGACGGTGGCATTGACAAAAAGGCAGGAGTCAGAGCTGCAGGTGGCAGAGTTAAAGATGTTAAGATTTACATTGGGTGTGGCGAGGATGGACAGGAATAAGAATCAGTATATTAGAGGGTCAACTCAGGTTGAACAGTTTGGAGACAAAGCTAGAGAGGCAAAACTGCATTGGTTTTGACATGTCTTGAGCAGGGATGCTGGGTATATTGGGAAAAAGATGCTAAGGATGGAGCTGCCAGGTAACAGGAAAAGAGGAAGGCCTAAGATAAGTTTTATGGATGTGGTGAGAGAGGACATGCAGGTTGTTGGTGTGACAGAGCAAGATGCAGAGGACAGAAAGAAATGGAAATAGATGATCTGCTGTGGCAACACCTAATAAGAACAGCTGAAAGAAGAAGAAGAAGTTTGTGGTGATAGAGAAACCATACATTATCTTAACATTTCTCCAGTCTGCACCAGTGTTGTAGAGGGATAAAGCCCTGACTATAACTCATGCTTGAAGGCATGAGCAGGGTGGATGGGTGTGCCCATCCTGTGAGGGGAGGGATGCATATACATTCAGGTCACATTCACTTGATTTGAGGTCCCAGGTGTATTTTGGAGAAATGGCCATGTGGTGCTGCCTGTATGACATCCATCAGCTGTTGTGAAACTGAGGGGTGGTCCAACATGGATACTCTTTGTACAGCCCACCCATGGGTTATTACTGAGCAGGTGCAGAGACTGGGAATTAGGAGAAAAAAACTGTTTGGCAGCAGAATGATACTACCTCAGGTGCCTCACTTTCCTCACTACTCCCAAACATGCATCATAGGTAGTATGAGGGTGGTCAAGCCAGGTTTGTTACACCCAGTGGAGGATGATATACCCTGAGAGCAGCCAATGGGAGATGCATAACAAACCCTTAAAATTACTCAAGACAGCTATATTTGCCATGTTTGCACATTTCCAGGTGGATCTGTGGAATTTTTAGTTTCCAGTTTATCATTATATGGAAGCAAGATAACAGCATTTTAAAATGATTGCAAAAAATACTTATTAACATTCTACTAGAAAATATTATAAAAGAGGAAACCATTAGCAGAAAAATCTTAGCAATCACTATTCTGAGATATCTGAGATAATTTAGAGATTGTGATCAATAAAGCATTATTTTCTTACACCCTTTTGTAGAATAGATAGCTAAAGCTGCACAATACATTTTAATAAATTGCCAATGGAGAAGTATGATTCTCTGAGGGAAGCTATGACATTTTGCTTTGCATTTTGTCATGATAGGAAGATGCTACATTTTAAGAATACCAGGGAAACCAGCATTTGTATACACTATTCAGCAAAAAAGAGATACACATTGGTAGCAACATAATGCTATTATAAGGTAGCAGCACTATTCTTAGATATGCCATGGAGGACACTAGTAAGGAAAGAAAATTGTTCTTCTTCCTGTCTGTTGAGGTCTATTGCAGAAATTGATGTAGTCAAACTATACCCACAAGCCATTTCCAAATAAAACTCACATACTCTCACAATGATTCTTTCGAAAACAATTCTCAGAACTCATAACCACAGACAGCAAATTAAAGTTCACATCTGTAGCCACTATTACTGACACTCATTCTGAATGAACCAAGAACAAAAGATTTAATGAATGTGGCTGCAATGAAACAGCATGCACTAAACAAGGTGTGCCTTAAATATACCTAGCAGGAAGTGGCATATATTCAGTATCCATAGTAAAACATAGCATGCATAATTATTATGTACATAAATTTATAGAAGGTAACTACATACAGAACATCCATGCACACATATCTATCTATCTGTCTATCTATCTATCTGTCTATCTATTTATCTGTCTATCTATCTGTATACCTGCATCTATCCAACCATCTATCTGTGTTCTAAATGAATTACCCTGTAAGAGACAGGACATAAACAGACAATATAGGTCATCACCAGTAGCATAAACTGAAAAGAAGTGTAACAACTGACATGCTCCATTAAATATAATAGGAATAAAGCAATTGGAGTGCACATATTTTATCAGGCATGCATTTTCTGTGTATATGCTGCATACTGATATTTCTGCATACAAAATAAACGTGCATGCAGAATATGTCCAACACTCTAGCACACTGCATAAATGTATAAGAGAATATAGCATAGCCACTCAATGTCAGCCAATGTATAAGATAACAGGATGTCAGGCATTAGTAGAGTGCACAGTGACAACACTCATAAGGTAAGGCATCAGAAGTATATGGCTGCAACTACTCATGTGAAAATAACCTGCTAGATACAAGACTGTTGTAACGTGTTGCCGTGTATCCTATTCCTCTATGCCATCAATGACGGAGAAGGCAGAGGCAACTGCTTCTCCCTGCCAGCCATGATTTTAGAGTATGTAAGGGCTGCCATTGCATAAGCACATGATGTACAGTCATCTGTACAGATAATTATGTGAAGGACTGAACCATGACAGTACAAGGTAACACTGAATAGGTATAATTTACAGCTAAAAATTAGGTACAATAATGGTGCAGGATGGTTTAGCAGAGAAATCAATCTATATAACAGGGTCTGCACTATGAAAGAATATGTGCAGTGCAACTCTTTATAGTGATGCACATCTGAAAAGAAAAATGGATGATTATCACTATCACTTTATCCCAAAATATTCAGAGAAATCCACTTTTTACAGTACTATGTGTAGAGCTGGATCATGGTAAAATAAGACCCCTAGGCAGTGTAAAGGACCAGCCTCCCCCCAAGCTATTCCCATGCCCCATCACTTGTGTGTCTCTCTTCAATTACAATAAACACTGTTCAAACATGTCAGTGTGGATGCTGTTTTCTTCTTAGCTTGTATAGTGAATACAGAGATTTGATTTAAAACCTTTATTTCAAATGTTATAGCTCAAACAATGATGGCCATTTGCTAAACAAAACGAAACAGTCTCACATTGATGACGGACATAGAATGAGTGACAGCAAACATCTCTTCCCTTGAAACTCATATTCATTGAAAATGTGCAACAGTAAACTTCTCTTCCCTTGAAACTCATATTCATTGAAAATGCATTTAGTCACATTGTTAACTGCATCCTTCCCAGATGTCTTATTCAAAATAAATAAATAACAATAATAATGACCAAAGTCTCATTTCAAATTTGATTCACACAAATGCACAGTAGTCAAAGTATTCAAACTTAACACACACACACACACACACACACACACACACACACACACACACACACACACACACTTGTGAGCACACGTGCGCACACACATGCACACTAGTCCTGCAAAGCCAGATTAAACACCTTTTAAAAATGAGCAGATGATAAGTGCATAGTGTACTTTTATCCACAGACAGCCCCCCTCCCACCAGCATATATAGCCACTTTGAGTGTGCACATCCCTTATTGTTATGCAAAAATAAAATTTCATGTACTTTGCTGGTAGCATTGGATGAAATACATCAAATTTTATAAAGATCACTAGTATCATACCGTAAGATCTAGCTATGTGCAATACAGTTTAAGAGAAGAGTATTTATGAGAGTATAAGAAATATTAACCACTTTATAACATATGCTAAGTCAATATGCACGACCTCTGTAGAAGTAATAGTCATTTGAATAAATCTATATTAAAGAGAACTATTACTAATGCAAAGGTTGCTGCTGGCAATCAACTTTATATTTCAATGCTTCATCTATAAATGCAGTGCCTGCTTCCTTTGAAAAATAAACTGTCTAGGTTACATTAAAAAATGGTGTGCTGGTGATATTGGCATAACGTTTCCTGAAGTAGATCAGCTATGCAATAGGGAATCCCTGCCAAATAATGACAACAGGTTAATAGTTACTAGACATGCAGTCCTGAGGACCATTAAGGAGCTAAAGCCAAAATCCCAACTGCTTCAAAGCAATATCTGATAATTTGAGTTGCATAGTGTTACACAGTAGGTAAATGAAGGTAGAAAGATTCAAATCTTGCATCTTTGCCACCAGAAGTAGCTTATTAACATGTTAGTGTTTAGTCCCTTGCAGTTTTTAACTAAATGCTGAAATCCTTTACAATCCAATCTTGTACAGAAGAGTGTATCACAATAATATGCAAGAGGGACTGCATAATGAATATCAGATGGTTCTGCATCATGCATACAATATGACCTGACAAATATCAACTCTTTAGAGTTACAGGCTGTAAAGAAGGTATTGCAAAAAATATATTACTAGAACACATGTTTAGACTACAAAACTGCAGCATGTTTAGACTAAAATCACACAATCCAGACATATTAATGAATTAATTCTTAATTGCAATGGGTCAAGAAAAACACTTCCAGAAAATATAAATGCTGCAGCAGACAAAAAGTCATACAAAATCAGAAATATTATTTAATAAAACATACCATTTCAGAGGGGGGCTTAAATTCTTGCAGGACACCTACATCTCAATTTTGATGTCCCTATATCTTCTCTGTCATCAAGACTAGCTATGCCATGTCATGTCACTCAGTACAGGTCTGGCCTACTTAAAGAATGACTAATAATGCTGTGCTGTTGCAGCAAAACCTCCAACAACACAGCCAGATTGTGGATTAATGGAGCCCTTTGCAGGGTAATGAATCTGACCCCTGCCAGCCACACCAATACTTGGTTGTCTCTTCCCAATTGCCATAAACACTATTCAAACCTGTAAGTGTACATTTTATTTTCATCTTTACTTTTACAGTTATCACCGAGATGTGGATTTGATTTAAAGATGTTATTTCAAATTTTACAGCAAAAATATTGACAGCCATTTCCTAAAAAGAAACACTCTCTTATTGAAAACAAACTGCATGAGAAACAATAAATGTCTCTTTCCTTGAAACTCACATTTAGTGAAAATGCATCTGGCATCCCACTAACACTAACTACAACAGATGTGCTGAGATCCATACTCAGCATGTAGCAAAATATCAATTAGTCCCCCAGATTTACCAATCTTCCATGCAGGACTAGCTTAGTCCTGCATGGAAGCGGCTATTTAGGAGTAGGATGGCAGCGCGCCATGCATATTAATGAGGTGTGCTGCCTGAGCTCCTAATTTTACACGGAGCATGTAAGAGTGCAGGGGGTGTGTCTGAGAGCAGAGCTCTCAGAATATACACGCCCCTGCAATGAAGAACAGCAGAAAGGCCCAAGAAACGAGCGAGACTGCTCATAGGTGTCCACATATCCCCACCAACATTCCCCCTTGTGTACAGCAGCAAGTAAATACAAATAAAATGAACAAACCTGTATTTCTTTATTTTTTTTAAAAGACAATTAAAGCTAACTGTAGGTGTGCAGGTGTGCCCATCGCTTAGCTACAGTTAATGCAGCTTAAATTGCTGAAGCGGATAACAAGGAAGATATATGCAAATGAAACAGCATAGCAATAGTATAGTGAGCAGAGCATTCACCTTATGAGCATGCATTCCCGGTACGAGTCCCACTGCAGCACATTCCATTTTCCATGGCAAAGCATGTTATGACCAATATTTTTGTTGCATAACCCATTAAATAACATATATTTGTGAATTGGAGTACTGCAGTAAATGCACATGTGAGTTGTCAGTGTCATAAGTAATAAAGCACTAGTAAGCAGGTTTAAGCACCAATAAGCAGCAGTAAGCATATTTAAGCATAGTAAGTGAGTTTAAGCCCATTTGCACAAGGGTAAGCAATGCACACACAGGTTAAGCAATTTTGAAGCTAACTTTCTGTAAGTATATGTAACCAGAGGTGAGCATTGCTTACCCTCGCACAAACCAGCACAAACACGCTTACACATGCTCAAAAGTGCCTTAATCAATCTGTATCAAATGGCCCTTGTGCTGCCCATCAACAAAAAAAAAACAGCCTTGCAGGACTTGAATCTAGAACCCTATACACTATAGTCACAGTAGTTAACCAGCAAGCCATCATAGCAGTACAGAAGAATGAGGTATCAGCAAACAAGTCTTCACTATAGTAAAATCAAACTGAACTTGTGACAGGAATCAGTATACAGACATATGTTCCATAACCCACTACATAACATAAATATGTGAACTAGAGAACAGCAGTAAGCCCAGAAGTCAGGTGTAATTGTAATAGAGTATTGAAGTCACCAATAAAACACAAGGACCCCATACAGTGTACGTACACATGAATCATGGATAACAGGCATTCATATAAATTGTAATGAATAATAAATTAATGCCAAAAAGGAAATATAATGCAAAGTCAAATGTAAGCTATGTTAAGCATTGCACAGGTCAGATTAAGAGGTATAAGCAATGTGTAGGCCAGCTAACTTAATGTGCACAGTGTTATATCCCTTTAAACAATGCCAACCTTAGGTAAGCAGATTTACCCATAGCTTAGCCTTTTCAAAACTGGCCAATCATGAAACAGTGTGGGAAATCAGCCCTACTTAAACCCAAGAGGTGGGAATACATCTCATAACTGATTGTAGCTTCCCTTGCAGGCACTATGTCAGGAAGGGGAGGGGGTGTGCGCTTTTGGGAGCAGCGCTGGTGCATCCAGGAGTCCAGAGTCATGGCAAGACTCCTTGTCAATGACCATGAACAGAGACTGCTGCAGGGCCAGTACCAGAGCTCCCAAGATAAGGCAGATGCCTGGGACCATCTTGCCTGTGACCTCACCAGTGCCACTGGCATACCACAAACTGGTGAGCAGGTCAGGCATCACTATGACAATCTGAAGCGGCATAAGGGGGACCTCTTGGAGCAGTGGATCCAAGAGGCTACAATGGCAGGGGATGTCCCAGCTGTGTGTATGTATCACCCCACTAAGTGTGTAATAATTACCAGCTCATGTATATCATGGATAGGTATAGTTAAATATTCCTCTTATGTCCTCCACAGCTGCAATCGAGCAGGCTACAAACCAGGAGGCTCATGGCAGTCACCTAGAAAGATTGCGACACGAGGCAGGTCAGTAATACTATTGCATGTACTGTCATAGGAAATAAATCTAAAAGTATTAGTAAATTAATTACCTCTATAAAACCTGTATTGTTTAAGGCAAGTACTGCATACACCAGAGAATATGTCAGGAAAAGACTCATATAGTATGCATGTAGATAAAAGCATAATAGCCTGACAATAAAGGTCTAATTGCTGGACTGCATGTGTATACTCTGGTATCATATGGTAATACAGATTTGCATTCGCATAATAGCACTGTTGTAATAATCACTGTTACCCACACTGTGCACCATAAATAGAATGTGTAGGAATGTCTGTATATGACTGGTGTAGTCCCCAGAGTCCATTTAGTACAACTGAGAGACACATAGACAAAAAACAGGGAAAAGGCAGACAAAAAAACCCGAATAGCACATGCAACTGAGATATGAACTGTTGTTTTTTTTAGCACACAGAGCCATCGTTCAAATTCTGCCAGTGGTAGTAGTCTGCATACAGAATCATACCCCACAACTGTACAGATATGTTCAGAATGTCCAGCAGAGTGGCCCATATCTGTTGCCTGTCAACCTGCCCCCCTGGGAAATCAGTGGGATGATCCCAGATGTATAGGCAGCAAACAGGGAATACAACTGATTGACACATCTATGAGAACAAAGCTGGCACACTAGCAACTCCCCAAAACCTTATGAGACTAAGAAGCCAGGTATGTCCCATTTACACTCCCATCTTGTCAAGCTGTGGCCAGAGTGTGTACAGTAACAGAATGAGATGTATGTGCATAATACTAATGTGGAATCTGGTACTGTGTGTGGCAACATTCAGGTAGTGCTAACAAACATTTCTCATACAGGTCTGTCACATACCAACACTGCACCCAGAAATACAAGAATGATACCCTGTACTGGTACTGTTTACATTGGTATTGTATGGCATTGTGACTGATGCAGTTGCGCTGAATAATGAGGTATTACTCATCACTGTTGCCCACACTGTCCTACAAAATATAACTCTCTAGGAAATATGTATAAGAGTGCTGTAATAGAAGGTCAGAATGCAAAAGCACAGGAGAATTATAACACAGATAGCAGATAGGAGCTATACAACAATATCCATATAGCACTCACAACTTTGATGGACAGTGTTTAAGTTGCAGCAAACACAGCCATGGTCTGAATCCTGGGAGTGGAAGTAGGCTGCATACAGAATCATACCCCACAACTGTACAGATAAGACCAGAATGTCCAGTATATGGTCTCATATCTGCTACCTGTACCCCTGTCCCCTTGGTAGGTCTGTGGAATGATCCCAGATGTTTAGCCAGCAAACAGGGTATACAAGTGATTGTCAAACATCTATGAGAACAAACCTGTCACTGTAGCAACTCTCGAAACTGTTAGGAGAGTAATAAGCCAAGTATGTTCTATCTACACCCCCATGCTGTCAAGCTGTGACCAGAGTGTGTAAAGTAACAGAGTGAGATGTATGTGCATAATACTAATGTGTAATCTGGAATTTGAGTGGCAACATTCAGGTAGTGATAACAAACATTGCTCCCACACGTACGTCGGATACGAAGACTGTGCTGAGAAATAAAAACCATTATACCCTGCACTGGAACTGTTTACTCTGATATTGTTGAGAATTGTGAGTGTTGTAGTTTCACTGAATAATAAAGTATCACTGATCACTGACACCCACACTGTGCTACATAATATAACTTTGTAGGAAAGCATGTATATGTGTGTGACAAGTCACTAAAGGTTGAAGAGGGCAATAGTCTGGTTATGTCCCAGTACACCTGCATGTGGTCAACATACGTCCAGAGTCTGTGCAGAAAGAGTTGCATAGCTATGTGCACAACATGAGCCCAGAATTTGGGAGTATGTGTAGAAACAGTTAGTGTTAACAAACATTCCCTCCACAGGTATACCAGGTAAGAGGTATATACTCCAGGTAAAATCATTTCAGGTGTAATGATGACAACAGCCATATCATTGTCCAAACTATGGCCATAGGGTAGTGTAGTAAGACTTGTAAGTTACAGATAACAGCACTGACTAGGAAAGTAATGTGGACTACAGTAATATATTAGTTGTTAATTGACATCTTTCTCTCCACCACCATATCTCCAACAATAAACACCATACCCACCCCATCCAGTATGTAATGATTCCAATGTCTGATAATGTCCAATGGTTTGATAAATATTTTAATTGTTCCCATGCATGTGCTATATTGAATTATTCCAACATTGGTGGCATGGTGCCATCAATGCACCTGCATGCTGTTCTTATTACCACTGTGGTCCCATATATGCATGTGTTCTGTTTGCTTTGCAGCTGTTCCGTATCTGGTGTCTGGGTTAATGGGAATATCTACGCATGCTGTTATACCTAACCCAGGAATGTGTTGACTATTACTAAC
>NC_056730.1:281544272-281556772 GCF_019279795.1 Protopterus annectens | reverse complement strand
CCTTTGCTCCACTGTAGTGTGGTCTCAGAGGGAGAATATTAAAGTAGGGGTGGTGTGGGAAAATGTAAATGTAGTCTTTTATTTATTTTGTTTTGTAACACACTTTAATGAAAGCACTTTTTCGATAAAAGTGCTTTCGTTAAAGTGTGTTCGGTTATTAAGGATTCAGACATTTGCTCACTCAAGCAAACATCCTAGATCCATAAATATATATATATATATATATAAATATATATATATATATATATATATATATATATATATATATATATATATATATATATATGTATACATATATATATATATATATATATATATATATATATATATATATATATATATAATCAGCATGTATGTCCACAAATATACAGATACTCATGTGTAGACATATATATGAGCACATATATTCAGCATCGCATATATCTACACATATATAGATATATACTTATATGCACATGTCTACATATATACAAACACACACAAACATATATGTATGTAAATACATGTCCCCTATATCACTACCACAGTGATGCATGCTATGTGCAAGGCAACAGCACACATAGCAGTACACACAGATATCTACAGCTGGCAGTGTGTGCAACATGGACAGGTATGGCACATGTTACTCCCTTGTTAGGACCACATTGCCCTTGCCTGTGAAGTATGCAATGGGAATATGGGGACGTATGGTAGGTATAGTTGTGGAGGTGGTCAGGGTTGGTAGATATATAGAACAGTCTACAGGGGTGGTATGTGACTCATGTGGTGGGTAAACACCCTGGATGGTGTGTGTGGTCTGTGATGTGGATGCCCCATGGGTGCAATATGGGCATAATGGGAACAAGCTTCCCACCCACTGCAACTCCCAACATCAGTCTAAGTCCTGAAGGTGCCTGGCCTGGAGGCTGAACAGTAGGAGCATGTCAGCCATGTGAATGTGTACTGGGTGCCTCAGAGTGGCACATCCCACTTGTGTCTGTGGAGCCCGGTATGGAACGGACTCTGGATCTGATCTCAGGGGACAGGAACATGTCTGTATGTGCCCCCAAGGTGGGGGGGGGGACAACATCCCCCGGATTGGTTCTACCTGATGGTATTTCTGGACTAGTACATGAAGAGGCCCAAGGTTGGGACACACATGTGATGTGGCCAGGTAACATGGGCAGATGGGTTTGGAGAGATGGTTCTGCTGGCCAATAGTACATATACATGTTACTGTGTTACTGTTATAGAAGATATGTTGGTGGTAATAGTCTAGACAATCCTGGAATATGTCCAACAGCATGCATAGATATCCCCAATAACACAGAATGTCAGATGTGCAGCAATCACAAAGCAGGCATAATACAGGCATATATGGAACCATAGTGGCCGTGGCAATGGCATGCAGGTGAATAGTCTGTAGAAGGCCAGTGATGATAGTGTCCACACAGGGAACATCGCTGCAATCACTTAGCAGAAAGTGTGATACAATACAATATATGTCACAATGGTAGGTAAGCTGAAGCCATACCTAATAAGTTGTGTGTACAGTTTGTTGAAGCTGATATGGTGGGGGGGGTGACAGAGATGTGTATTACGAGCTGTGGTAACCTTGCTGTATGAGTTGCTCAGACTTGTTTCCATCTTTATGTCTTTCAGCCAAGATGTCATATGCACGCTTGCCTACCTATTCGACAGCTGAGAATGATGTGCTTGTCACACACCTGATCCAGCACTATCTGGTGCTGTTTGGCAGGGCTGCCCATGAACAGCAGTTGGGGACCACCCCTGAGGAACGACTTAGTCCACAGGGTCAATGATGTCGGAGTGCACAACCACAGTTATGAGCAGGTCTGGCATCATTGTATTGACCTGCTTTGCAATGCCCATCAGCATGCTGCTGCATTCCAGGGGGATCACCTCACCACAGGGGGGGAATGCCATCCATCCACCCCCCTGACATGTGTAGAGGAGCTCCTGGCCAGCCTCATGGCGCCTGCCTGTCCGGCCAGCCACCAACCACTGGACACCTTTGTGGAGGTGGGTGGCACCGACACACCGGCTGAGGAGCATGCAGGTAAGGACACAGGGCACATCAGTAGACCACTGTTGTGTATACAACCACATTGGTACAGGTAGATCATGCATATCTGACATGTCATAGATATATTGTGTTGCTGCATTGTAATGATAAACAGATGTCCAGATGTGGTAGTATTGTGGAAATGTACCGTTGATGTATTGTAATACTGCACCCACCCTGTAACACTGCCACAGGTGTGGCCACTGACATTGTATCTCTCACCCTCTTATGTAGGTCCCTCCGGGATACCACCAAGGCAGCAGCCTGTAGCTGGTGAGTATGGTTTATGTAGATGCTTGCCAACACACCAGGCATGTAATGGTGATGGTATATTCCATGCACACATCTAACACACCTACCCTGATTGCATGCTGTACATGTGCACATATTGTTGCTGTGAAATGCACGGCATCACAAGGGTGACCATAATGGGGTATTGGAAGGGTATGTCATGATAACTAACATCCTGTCATTGTGGAATGTGTCCACAGGGAGTAACATAATGGTGGGGGACATGGCCTACAGTAAGGATATGTTCGATACAACACCTTTATACAGTGCACCACCAGTGTATAAACCTGTAGGGCAATGACAACTGCTGCAGAGATACACTATGGCATAAGGCATTACAGTAGTCCACATTATCAGCTGGGTCTAGGCTGTAACATGTGGTGTTCAGTGTATGGGACACTGCAAAGTGACACACATGTGTAGGGCATACTTGTCATGCATCTGCATAAAAGCTGAATGGGGGTGTCAGCATGACACACCACTGCAGTGCAACAGGGATCATAAGGATGCTAGGAATGGCTCTATCTGCAAATAATCAGGTTCAGGACCTGTGGCAGCTGTAACTGTACCCTCAAAGCAATAGTGACGGCAGTGTGTGAACACTATGGGATGTGCACATGACTAGACCTTGCAATCATGCAAAATAGGGGGACATGTGTAGGGCAGACTGAACATATACTGGCAAATGCAGATGGCCCATGCTAGTATATCCCTGCCAGGAGTAGTGACTGCTGTAGTACACATAACAAGAGGTGCGATAAACTGTCATGATAATGGTGTGCACACATATGCCAACACAGTGTGTATGCATCATGGTCAGCAGCCGCACATCTAACACAATCCGTAGACACTGCATGTGAAAGTACAGAACATATGTCACATATCGGGCTCGTGTACTGCAAAGATATGTGATGATGTGGTCCCATGGCAGATCAAGGATGGGTGTGTCAAATCAATAAAGGTGTGTACACCCCCCATAGCCATGGTATGCTCTGATGGTTGTCAGTGTAAGAGTACTGGATTGGTCATACATGGTCCGCTGATGTTGAGAGCTGTGCATTAGACATCAGACATTCACAAATGACATCTGTCCACATATCATACCAGGTATGTGTTGCGGGAAAACATAGGGGCTGTGAGCATTAAAGCTGACATAACTGGCACAGTAGTACACATACAGCAATGGGCCATACACCTGTGAGGTGTGGTGCACAGTACATGGCAGGGTACAGAACAGGTGCACAGAAATACCGTGTTCATGGGTACAGTGGATTCCAGGGGAAGGGGCTTCACCAAGTGACACAGCACATGCATCACATACATGTATACTGTTGCCAGCATGGATTGACTATACCTGCAATACATGCTGTCGGCTATCATATGTTATGCATGTTGACAGAGGGGTAATAGGAGGACTGTGTGTACTTTCATTGTGTAACCTCACCTGTATGTGTGTGTGCATCCTGGTGGGTAGTCAGTTTGTCTGCAGGGTCACTCTGGTGAAGTAGAGGGAGGTTGATGCATGTAGTATGCTTGCGTGCATGTGTGTGTGTTTGTGTGGCTGGCCATGCACGCACATGTGTGATTGTGGGTTTTTCATACTGCAGTAACATCCCCTGGGATCATGCAGTACATGTACATGGACTGCCACATTATACACCAGGAATACCTGTCATGTGTGTAATCACAGGACAGCTGATAGTATAATATGGTCTGTAGCATGGAACAGGCATCCAGAGGGAAGGTAGACACCAGGTACACCCTTAATATCGCATTCAGCAGAGAGGTCACCTACAACCCATATATGCAGCACTACAGATGCATTGGGGAAGTACTAGTCAACACCAGGGAGTGTATCCAAATATTACAATTGTCACATGATAGGCTGAAGGAGCACCATATCTGGCATGTACTGAACATTACATACACATGACATACCAGTGCGTGATATTATGGATAGAACATAGTAGCCCACACATATAGGGGCCATGCTCATCATGTCCAGACATACAGAGGGTGTATATCGAATGACAGCAGTGAGGCCATGTAAAACCATTACACACAGATCAGGCAGGTAAAGTAGCAACAGGCCTGGTGTTATGATTTATGATTCTTGTGTAGGCATTTAGAGGACTGATATGTTAATGAGTGATATCAATGTGTGTATGTTAACAAGTTTGATACAGGATGGTGTACCACATGGACATATATGTGGGACTGTCTGTAAAGCCATGGACAGGTAGGTATTACAGAGGTCTATGTGTGTGTGTGTGCGTGTGTGCGTGTGTGCGTGTGTGCGTGTGTGTGTGTGTGTGTGTGTGTGTATGTACTGTTAGGCAATGCTGTACATGTTTTATAGTGTGTTTATTGTTTTCCCCCACAGGTGGTGAGGTGGGTTAGGGTCCATTCTGTATGCAATCTGATGTTGGTGTCCATACAGACACCGAAGATGATGATAGTAATGTTTTGGCACAGGTGGGGTTGTCAGGGGCCGACACTGCACCAACATTTGACATCCCCCTTTTAGCTACCCCAACCCTGCACACAGTTCCAGTGCTTATACACACCCCATCACCAGTGTCCATAATGGAGGGACAGCTGGCATTCGGTGGCAGTGCACAGGAAAGTGTGGTAACCATGTCTACTGTTTCCAGTCACAGCAGGCATAACAGGATGTCCAGCAGGGCACCACATAGGCAGATGTCCCTGGGTGCTCATGGTTGGGCCACTGGATACCATGCCCCTGGCAGAGGCGACATAGCTGGTACCAGCAGGCACATGTTTCAGGCTGTCATGGTGACACAGGCATGTATAGAACATTACCACAGACAAGGCCTGAAACTGCAGATGACTGCTCCCACATCTGCAAATGACAACGCCCGTAAACTGGCTGGTGCCATCCGTGGATTAACTGAGCTCATGGATAGATGGTCTGGTGAGATGATGGCCCTCATTGACCGTGGTCTGTCTGTGCTTGAACGTGTGGTGGGAGTGCTGTGATGGGCGCGTAGAAGTAGTCTAGCAATGCCAACAGCTGGTAGTCAACGTGGACATGCTAGGACACCAAGGTGCTCCCGTTATGGCAGTACAAGCCCCGGCACTGCAAGGGGTGCTGTCCACACCACAGCAGGACACAAACACATGGTCCTGGCCAGTCCCAGGAGGAGCCTGGTACCAGCGGACATTTGTCATCATCAGGTTAGTGTGGCACATCGAGGCCTGTACCTGGATGTGCACATGGAACTCCTAGTAGTCACAGTCCATGTGTCCATGGTCAGAGGCAGTGAAATGCACACCCTAGCAGGTATAGTCTGCAGCTGTCCATAAACACCTTTGTAGGGCAACCACATGGCAGAACTGTGTGCATGCATACCCACACACTATGCAAACACACCTAGGGAAACCCCATACCTACACACACCACATCACCACACCTAGCTTACCACAGTACACCCCTCACCCACACACATTGTGTCAAATGTATGGCCCACCCACGGCCTCTGGCAAACCAATATCACACCATGTGCATATGATGATACCTGTGCCACATCCCTGTCATCCATACTATCAATGCAGGGACAGGCTAACATGGTTCTGATGCATACGGTGACTGTACTACAGTGTAACACAGTATTGCGTGTAACATGTTGTAAGGAATAAAGTGTAATGCATAAATGGCAGGTAGTGTAGCTGTCCAGCAATGATGCCTTATAGCTGTTAGTAAAACTGGTTGGTTGTGGCCTCTATATTGTTATCCATTTGTAGTAGGTGTACATTTGTCAGCACAAGGATGCCCTGTGCATATGATGATACCTGTGCCACATCCCTGTCATCCATTTCATATATGCAGGGACAGGCTAATATGGTTCTGATGCACATGGTGACCATACTACAGTGTACCACAGTACTGCAGTGTAACATGTTGTAAGGAGTAAAGTGTAATGCATAAATGGCAGGTAGTGTAGCCATCCAGCAATGATGCATTATAGCTGTTAGTAACACTGGTTGATTGCGGTCCCTATAATGTTTTCCATTTGTGTTGTAGGTGTACATGTGTCAGCGCAAGGATGGTCTACAGTCATATTCCACAATGGGGTATGGCACTGTGGTGTCACCATGGCTATGACATATCTGGGGTACAGTTGAACACATGTCACAGGTTACTAAAACAGTCATTGCATGTGCCACATGGACAGGTGACCCTCTGAGGCATGTATACCCTGCAACCTGATGTAGACCCATCCACATATACGCACACTGTTACTTGGCAACACTGGGACTAGACCCCTACCTAGCTATGTAGTGATACTGAAGTGTGTGGCTTATATTGCACACATCACACAGTGTTTAGGGTGAGGTGTGTCCCAGGTTACATGTTACATGCAGAACATACCCAGACATGTACAGTATGCTAATGAGGGATGTAATGGGTGTATATAGACAATACGTAGTGTGACATACTGTCATATACACATTAACAGATACATAACAGCCAGACACACATCTGAAATACCAGGGCCTGTCACTGCTAACTAACTTTGCAGTGTGTCCAATGTGTTACAGGTAGGCTGCACACATCACATGCATAACTGGCTTGGATTCTGGTATCAGTTACCTGTATGGTTGATGGTGACAGTGGTAACCATAATGTGGTACATGGGACGTATACCAGGTGTACCTTGGTGTAATGACAGTGTACACAGTACCTTCATCAGTGGATAGTGTACTCCCTAAAACCCATGATGACACTCTGCCATACCCACCATCATACATTGGCCATGACTGTGATACAACCCATAGTATACCCCAACAGTGGTACTACATGGATATGCATCTAATGCACATGCCACAAGCGTAGTAGGGTGTTGCAATGTCATGCCTCACCTATGGGCAGCAACAACACTATCTGTACTACTATGTGGCAATGGGTATTGTAATAGGAGTATGTGGCCTCAGAATGCTGTACCATACAGATATACGGACATGCACAACTACACACACATGCCAGAACACAATGAGTATCCCATGCCTATCAACCCATTTGTAAAACACTGATATGCTGGTACTGCAAGGCTTGTGTAGCCAGTATGGGGGGGGGTCTAACAGGGTACATGTAATGTTCCATACAGCGTCACCTACAACTGACTATGGCAATGGGTGTTGCATTGGTTGGTTGTGAAGGCCCTTATGGAATTCCCAAGTACAGGTGTGCTAACACACAGACATTGCTATACTCAGTCATGCACACATGCATGTGTCAGCACAGGGGTGAATCGCTGCAGGTGGTCATAGCTGTGAACCTAGCTATTGTCCAAGGGGAGATGGGTTGTTTAGGGGTTGTGTATACAGTGGTATCCTGCCACCTGCCAGGTGGCAGCAGGCAATCTATTGACAGAAACTACTGTCGTGACCCTCAAGGTAAGAATGAAATGCATCAGCCAATCCTCCAGGTGCCTCCTGCACATGGCCACTGAGGTGGTCATGTTGACATGTATGCAACATGCATTACAACACATGGTTACTGTCTGTGATGGAGACCTGTACCCAAGTATGTTCTGTTGACTGTGATAGTATATTGGTGGTACCCATGGCATGTGGTGCATACAAGGTGACATCTCCTATATGTACCAGTTCTTACACAGCTGGCAGACATGTCAGTGGAAATCAAGTTTAGGTTGCCTGTACATATCCCAGCTGAATACCTGCCATCTGCAAATCTGTAGCGGGACTGACAGTCATCAGCTTGGCAAGTAGCTATGCAGTAGCATGAGTGTGTTGACAGATAGATGTCTGGCAATATGTATGCCATAACTACATGCCGGAAGCCGTCACTAACATGTACTGTACATACAGTAGTCTACAGTTACATTCCACATGACGGATCATTACCCAGTAAGGGGTATATACTGTGACACAGCTCACACACCAGGGATACAACAGAGCGGCCTCAGTGTCCAGCTATGCCAACAGGTGTGTCTGTTGTCAGTACTACATTTAGCACTCTGCTCTAGCCTGGGTTAGCACTGTCAACAGTAGTACTGCCATGAAACACTATATGCCAGTGTGACAACACATACCCTGGGCTACCACACCTGTATGTAACACATTCACATGGATAACAGTGCTGTACAGGCCTCATATATGTCTGTCTCCCACACATGACACTCACACCCCTTGCTACAGTAATGAGAGCACATAGGCGCATCTATTGAACATGGCATTACATACACTTATCACAGATTATCAGACTGGGTGGTGTGACATGGTTTCCAGGGCTAAGCCATGCTTAGCAAGTAGCAACATTGCTGCAATATAACAGCTGAGCTGATTTGCGCACTGGTAAGTGAAGCCTAGACTGTGTAAGTGCCCGTACGTTTACCCATAGCTTAGCACCACTTAGCTTCATGCAAACCCGTGCAAACCCACTTAAAGCTGCTCAAAACTGCCTTAGCCACTCTGTATCTGACAGCCCTTATTCTGCCCAGCAACAAAATGAACAGCCATTGCAGGTCTTGAACCCAGGACCCTGTACACTGAAGTCACAACACTTAACCAGTAAGCCATGACCACTGTGAAGACAACTGTTGTTTTACCAATATAGCTGTCAATGCACATATTAAGTAGTACTGAACAATTGCCTTTAGTTCCTGAATTGTGTAGTCGTTGTTATTAATATGACTGTTGCATAACATATGTTGTTTAGTCATAATGTGCACATAGTAGATACATATGGTGAGATACTTCTGGGAGGGTATACACAACTGTGAGTTTACTCATGACAGGAATATAGTTGTATACATATAATAGGTCTATAAATGTCTACATGTACATACACATGTATACTCATACATATGTCTGTATACATATGGAACTACATATATATGGCCATGTGTACATCTCTTCATATATCTATATATATATATATATATATATATATATATACATGTATGCATATATAGATATATGTATATATACATGTATGTTTATACATATATATATATATATATATATATATATATATATATATATATATATATATATATATATATATATATATATATATATATATATATATAGATATATATATATGTATATATAGATATATGTCTATATAGCTATATATGTATTCACATCCTATGTGTACAGATATGCCTAGTTATGTTGGTATATATGTAGATATCTATAACTATATGTGCATACATATCTATTCTGATATACTAACTACTGTCAGTATATATGTAGATATCCATATGTATATGTGCATATGTATCCCTATCTGTATATGTGTAGACATAGATTGCTCTGTATATGTATATACCTGGATGTTGATATATATATATATATATATATATATATATATATATATATATATATATATATATATATATATATATATATATATATATACACATATCCATCCATCTCTCTCTCTCTCTCTCTATATATATATATATATATATATATATATATATATATATATACATGTGTACATATACATATCCATCTATATATGTTGATATGTATATGTGTATATATCTATATAGATATCTGGATAATTATATATACATATATTTTCACCATATGTGCAGAACATGGAGTGTAGCCCTACCTCAGCCGTACAGTCCCAACTTCGTAGTGCAAAGGGATGTCAGGTGTGTATAGCAGGTATATTTGTAGAATATTGCTATTGTAATAGGGAATGTCTTCACAGACATGGTGTGTGTGGGAGGTCACATATGCTTTTAACATGTGTACCATTGGCTACTGACAGACATCTTAAGGACATCATAGTACAGTACCGCTGCTAGCACATAATGGTCCTGTTGACTATAGGAGATATTGGCCAATATATGTGGACAGACTGACACACTCTGGATAGTCCAAAGGTATACACAGAACCCCGTAGTGCAAGACATGTGGACCAAGCCTGACAATGTGGATGTTAACAGCCATGTAGATGGGTATAACATGTAACGACATGTATACATTTGCCCCCATAGGTTATGCATTCACACACCCCTGTCTGTCCTGATACATAATAACTGCTGGTACAGAGGTGCCATGGCCAGATACTACCCACTAGATATTGACATACATCTCTACAGCATCCCACTGCTCTGTATGACATACATGACTGTTAAGGGAGGCCCAGCAGCAGTACATCTGACAAGTATATGGACATGACTTCCCACTGGTTAAGTACACTAAGCTGCTAGGCATGTAACAAAGCACTGTTCAGGCTGTAGGCAGACTGCCTCAACACGGGCCTACATTTCCTATGGGGGAATGCACATGTCCCTGCATATATAGCAGGCTCTACAGGCATGTCACAGCACAGAGTATGATACATCAGTGTGAAAGTGCATAACCACAGCTAATGTGAACACGGCCACGTATGGTAAGCTAGAGTAATATTACAGTATATGGACTATCTGTTCGACACCATCCTCATATGTGCCACTCACACATTAAACCTACATACACTGGGCTGCTACACAGTGTGGTCCGATGCCTGTCTGTGGTACAAGACATGTGTGTGTATGGCCCTATAAACATGTAAGCCAATAGGGTAACATACAGTGGAGCAGCATGTAACATCAGATAGAATGGGACCAGGAACAATGACATCTACCACAGTCTGTACACAGGCCACAGTACATATTGACAATACACACACTGTCAACATTCGCCTTACGTACACAGACCTCAGTACTGTACACACAACCACAGAATGTCCAGGTTATGTCATCAAATATAACCCCTACCATACATAACATGTGTAGCAGTCTGATATCTCACTGGCTTGTTATCAGATATGATGCCACTAATTATGGTGTACAGCAAGTATGCACCTCTTACTGCATGGCATATGTACAAAGGTTGACAGAGTTGTGGCTGGAGGCACATACACAGGACCAATATTGACATGTTGCTGTGATAACCTCACACATTTACTGTTGTAACAGGGTTTGTTGCAACATATGTCCTATGAGGGATATGAAGTCAGTTTCTCTCACGGCTGTCAGCATCTACAGACTGCAATCCTCACACTAGGTTCTGCATTTCACAGATAGATGCTCTATGAGTAACACATGAAACAAAAGGCACCAAACACTGCCCAGTCTGCAGATGACCCTACATATGGGGTTTCCTCATAAACATAGCACTGACATGGCAGTTATTAAGACACGTAGGGCAGCCATATACACACACACTCTGTCAAATCAACATTACTCCAAATGCAGTATAGCAGCACTTACAGTCTGTAGTCAGGTCAGGCACATCCCTCTCCTGTGTGTTGCCCTGTTTCTACAGTGTATGTTGTTAGAGGTAAATCCCCAACCTACCTGAGATGCTGTTTGCCAAACAACAGAACGAGTTCCTGCTCACAGTGAATGAAAAGGCTCAACACCAACATGATGTTCCTAGATATTGGAGTGTGTTTCCATGCAATTGGCAATGGTAATGTTACCACAGCTGTTTCACATGCAATCAGCTAGAGGAGGGCTGCAATTCGTGCAGATGCCATCAGCTGATCATGAGCATCACTTAAAATACACATGCTGCTGCCTAAGCAAAGCAGGTGTAGCTCTCCACATCCACCAGAGAGGGAGTGAGAGAGGCAGACAGAGGCAAAGTAAAGTCATGTAGGGGTGGGAGAGTAAAACTTAAGCTTGTTTGTGTCACACACCTACTAGCACAGTGTATCAAACCCCTGACATCTATGCAGTGCTATTACACTTCAATGCAGTTATTGGATGTGCCACATAGGCTACATGTTGATGAGCCCTCAAAACATATATGTGATGGTGAGTGACATCTGCAACAGGGATATGATAGCTATACGGTAAGTGTAGTACACATGCCTGTCCGCATAAACCGGTGCCATTGACACACTTGGCAGGGCCAGGAATACAACTCATCTCTAGTGAGATTGCCACAACACATTACTGTGCAGGTATCACATGCACCACAGGGGTTAAATTTTTCAAAAGGGGGGGGTTAAATTTTTAAAGGGGGGGGAATTAAAGTGGAAAAAAAAAAAAAAAAAAAAAAAAAAAAGGGGGTCTGACATCAGGGCAGCCCAAAATTTTGGGGTTCCAGTTTATGCCCCCAAAGGGGTTTGGTAGGGGGAGTTTTTTAA
>NC_056730.1:281419644-281500048 GCF_019279795.1 Protopterus annectens | reverse complement strand
ACCAGTTTTGTGCTAGGGCCTTTGGGGCCCCAGGGCATACTGGGAATGCCTCCATCTACCTACTGGGGCAGGCTCAGGTTATTCCTCCTCTGAGTCACTTTGTGCCTGTGCAGGCCTTGACATTGGTGGGGGGCTGTGTGGCGCTGCCCTGTGCTGTTCCTGCTACAGCTGTTTCCGCAGAAGCACCAGATGAACCAAAGGGTTAGGAAAACACTTTGGTTTATCCTTATATTGTAAAAGTTTAGCTCTGTCTTGAGTGTAAGCCTAGTGGCAAGCTGTGCTAATTGTCCTTTGGTTTGTCTGTTGACCACATATGGACGCAATACACAGGGGTTCATGAACATTATCAGTAGACACTGAAACATACTTATGGCCAAGGATAGATTACATCCATTCTTGGGTGACAGATGTTCTTTGTCATTCAGGAAAGGACGTACACTAGGTTCCCATTTTAGTCACTGTAAGAGGGTGGGACCTAGTTCTATTGTTCACACTCAATGTACACTTACAGGTGACCAATTGATAGGTCGCACACCATGTGGACATTGTATTCACTGCTCTAGGGATCAGAAAACAAGGGAATTTAGTAGCAGCAATACATTGGTGGTTTTTAATATTATTTTTTGGGCTAATTGCAGTACAGAATGGGTAGTTTATTTGGTCACTTGTTCATGCTCCTCATTCTATGTGGGACAAACATCTAGACCTTTCCGTCTTAGAATTGGGGAGCATCTTAGTGATATTAGGAATAAACGTTCTACCAATGCTTTGTATAAACGTGTGCAAACACAATACTGCATCTTTTTACTTTACTTTTATAGATTGTATTGTGAGTAGATGTAAGGACAAATCAGGATGACACGATCTACTTAATTTTAAGGAACATAAATGGAATATCAAGCTAGGAGCTCTATTATATTATACCACCTTCTTTCTAGTTGCCTGCCTCTTATGTTAATCTGACCATATATCTCATTTCCTCTCTACTTTCACTGGCTTGTGTGAGTAATCACAAAATCATCATTTTTAAAATCCCTCCCCTTCAACAATTTAAATTTATTGGCCATCCTACTGCATTCTATAGTACCAGAATACAAAAGTGACCACCCTTTCAATCCATCTTGCTGTTTTAAAAATAGTAACTCTCCACTAAACCTTAACTTTTTAAACAGGTAAAACTTAAGTTACCTACTTTCACATCTAACTTCTCTAGTACACACTGCAGTGTGCATTTTTTTTCATCTTACCTTTAAGCATCCCTGTGACTAGCACTTTCTCTAATACCTGCTGGAAAGCACTAGGAAGCCTTAAACTGATACAAACACTCAACTCTCCTTGTTAATAAGGAGAAACTAATAGTAGGCACTAAACAGCCTATAATTGCAAAGTAAGGGAAAACAGCTCCTGTACTTTACAAAAAAAAAAAAAAAACAACAAACCAGGCATGTCCAAGGCTCAGCTTCCCATAATTTCTCCTGTCCACCTGGTGAATCTGGGCATACTGGGGCAATGCAGCAATTGCCTCATGTACACAGACAACCCTCACCTCCTACCACCCAACACTACAA
This sequence comes from Protopterus annectens, assembly GCF_019279795.1. Lineage (NCBI taxonomy): Eukaryota > Metazoa > Chordata > Ceratodontiformes > Protopteridae > Protopterus > Protopterus annectens. The sequence goes on along the minus strand of NC_056730.1, from coordinate 281,498,480 downwards.
CCTGTGAGAGATGCACTTACATAGCCAAAATGGAAGCAAAGCTCTCTCCACCCAAGATTGTGCTAGACAGTCAAGAGGAGAAGGTTAACACCCACACTACACCTCAAGCAACACATAGCCCTTCTAAACCCACACCACCAACACCCACACATAGCAACACTAAATCCACATATTCAGAGGCCCTTAACTGTAACCTGCTCAAGCAACAAGGACTTCTGAAGCTGAAACGCAAACAAACATCAATCACAACCAAAGTGTCACATAGTTCACAACACCAGTGTGCCACCCAGCAACAGCCCCTAAGGCAAGACAATGTACCTAACACTTTAGTCATAGGTGACTCTATAGTCTGGCACACTGATGTCCATCTCACCAGGTTGAACAAGGAGAAAATTACAGTCAGCTGCCTGTCGGGTGCCAGGATCCACCACATGACGCATGCACTCAAGTCACTCCACAACACGTACAAATATGACTCTGTCATTGTCCATGTTGGAGTGAATGACCTGAGACATACCTCCCTGGACTACATGAAAAGAGACATGGAAGAGCTCTCGGATCACGTGGCCCAGGCAGGTATGACCCTAGCCCTGAGTAGCATCCTGCCTCTGCCCAGAATGATACCACAATATAAGGACAAAATGACTGACTTCAACAATTGGCTAAGCTTCTGGTGTCATTCAAAGGGGATCCAGTATCTGTCTGCTTGGGATGACATGATTGACAGACCATGATGCTTTGCCAGAGATGGTCTGCACTTGTCGTCCATGGGATTCAGGTTACTGGCTAAGGCTCTTGCAACCTCTATAGTGCCTTTTTTAGGCAAAGTTCAAAGGACAAAACCACCACCGTAACAGGTACAAGCACGCAAAATCTGAAGGTAATACTACTCAATGCTAGAAGTCTAAACCTCAAAATGCACTCTCTTGAGGCACTCCTAAAAATGGAGAACATCGATATCTGTGCAGTAACTGGGACCTGGTTCAAGGCTCCAGAGAGCACCCCTGCAATACCAGGCTACAACTCTTACCACACTTTTCGGCCACCAAACCAGGACCAAAACACTAAAGGTGGGGGAAGTGTCAATATTCACCAAGAATATTCACACCACCAGGCTAGTTACCCAACACAATGCGTTTGAAATTCTCCAGGTGCAACTAACACTAGGTAAGACTGCAATCCAAATTGTAGCTTGCTACAGATCCCCCACCATGCCCCAAGATTCTCACTACACCTTTCTAAACATACTGGAAAATATTAAGACAGAACCAAACATCCTAATACTGAGTGATTTTAACTACCCTACCATTAACTGGGAAAACTACTCCTGTACCAACACCTTTGCCCAACGGTTCTTGGAATTCATAAATTCCAACGCCCTGGATCAACTAATCCATTGTCCCACCAGGGGGTACAATATCCTAGACCTGGTCATTACCAACATGGGAAATCGATGCTCCACACCTATGGTCACCCCCTCATTAGTCAGGTCTGACCATAAGCTAATCACCCTTAACATCCACATCCCACCCCCACTCCCTAGTAAGGAAACCTCCATAAAAAACTTCTCCAAAGCTAACTTCATACTACTTAAGTCAGAAGTGACAAACTTCATGACACCCATGCAGACGGGAACTGAACATTCAACTGCTGAATCCTACACTAAGGCACTGTACGAGCACATCCACTCATGCATGAATCATACCATCCCAAAGAGAACCAAGGTGCTCTCTTCCAAAAAAGGAAGCCAATCTGGTGGTCCCCTGCCATAAACAAACTTACAACAAAGGGAAGAAACTGTTGCAGAAAAGAGGAAAATCCCAGGATGCAAAAAACTCCCTTACAAGCCTCAGTAAGAAACTGAGATCCCTCATAAAATCTTCCAAAGCTAGTTACGAAAATAAAATTGCCAAAGATTCCAAAGACAACCACAAGGCATTCTATAACTATGTCAAGAATCTAAATGGCAATGCTCAGATCTGCTCTGAGCTAAAACAGAATGGCATTAAATATACTGATCCCAAGTATATTGCCAATATCCTGGCAGATCGATTCAGTGCCATCTTCACCCCCCTCTCACTCCCTAAATGGCCCATCTCAATACCGGAAGATTGCCAAATTCCAGTAATAATGGCCACACAGATAAAAAACGCACTCTCCAAAGCTAAGAATACAGCATCCATGGGAACAGATGACATCCCGGGCTGTGTACTTCATGAACTACAATATGAACTGGCACCTCACCTAAGTGTCATGTTTAATCATAGCCTCACCTCAGGTTTCATGCCCTCTGAGTGGCGCACAGCTGTAGTTATCCCACTCCACAAGGGGGGATCCACCTTGGATCCCGGAAACTACCATCCCATCAGTCTGACGAGCCTTATCTGCAAGGCCATATCATGGAACTTATAAACAAAGACATTGGCAACCTTCAAGCACTGGACCCCACCCAGTTTGAGTTCGTGAAGGACCAATCTTGTCTCCTGAACCTGATTGACTTCTTCGAATCAGTCTCCAGAGCCATGGACAAAGGTAAGGTGGTCCACACAGCCTATCTAGACCTTGCCAAGGCCTTTGACACCATCCCCCACTCTGGAATCATAGATAAACTTACTAAACTGGGCATTAATCCCTACGTCACCCAATGGGTTGCTAACTGGCTTACTGACAGAACCCATACTGTAAAAGTAGCCGACTCCAAATCCAGCTCCAGACAAGTGACAAGTGGAGTACCTCAGGGTTCAGTCCTGGGACCACTCTTGTTTGGCATCTACTTCTCTGAAGTACAGGCCAACACTAAGGGACTCTGGCTAACAATGTTTGCAGATGACTGCAAACTGGGAGCCATTATTGAATCCCCAAATGATGTGGATACTCTACAAAAGGGCCTTACAGAAATAGATGCTTGGTGCCAGAGCCATGGGCTCAAGCTCAATGCCAAGAAATGTATAGTTATCCCCTTTGGGAAAAAACATGTATCCGTGAATTACCATATAGGTGGCAGTACACGAAACACTGAAAGTGTGATAAGAGACATAGGAACACAGGTGGACAGTGGTCTCACCTTCGATAACCACATCGCCACAACAGTCAGGAAATCCTTCTATGTGGCACACCTCATCACTAAGGGCATTTTATCCAGAAAAAAGGAGATCATTGTCCCACTGTACTCATCCCTCATTAGACCCATTATAGAATACAACGCCCCATTTGGTATGTACCTCTCAAGACATCTGCAACAACTGGAAAGGCCGCAGAAATATCTCACTAAAAAATCACAGGCCTAAAGTAGATGCCCTATGCTGACCACCTTAAAAAACTCCAGCTATACTCTGTCGCATATCGTCTACTCAGAGGCGATCTCTGCTTATCATACAAGGCCATGTCAAACCCAGAGCTGTTGGACATGCTACACTTAAAGAAATCCCAATCCCTCAGAGACACACGATCGAGGGATCTAAATCTTGTCATCACAATAAACAAAACATGCTGGAGGGATAGGTTCCTGACCCAGAGACTTCCCAGACTCTGGAATAGATTGCCCATACATGTCAAGCAGAGTGCCTCTCTGGCCCTCTTCAAAAGGAACCTTGACGATTGGATGGAAGAAAGGAAATTCACCCCAGGGATCATGTCAGTTGCCCTGCTAGACAGGGGTCCAGGGAAGTAAATAGTGTGGGAAGAAATAGCCGGGGAATTGTTATGGCTAAGCTTGTATAGGCCCTAGGGCTGATAGCCTAGTACCAACCTATGAACCTATGAACCTATGGAGACGAGACTGGTTATGGAGTGAACAGATCTGCAATGTGGTGATAGGAGAGATTATGAGACTGGTGGAACTGCTTAACCAATCTGATGGAACTAATGGTATTCAAGCTTCCAATACATCAGTTCCTTGTACTGTACCTTGCAATCAGAAAGCGTTTGGCATTCTTCTCAATGGTGTTAGTTCTACCAACAGAAATATCAGTTGAAACAGTACAGGTTTAAAGATATTGCCCCTTCCAGTACAGTACATATGGAACTTGGAACCGCTTCTTCCTCCCAGAGACAAGTGAATTTTTGTAACTGACTTAATTTGGAAATTTGTTTAGAGGTACAGGACTCTTTTGAGCATTTGGGCTCTTATTCTGATACATTAATAAATCTACAAGATAAATTGTAAAAATACATAACATTATGTTGGATAACACATTCCTTAGGGAATATTTACAAAGGAAAAAGGTCCCTAAAGGGTTAAGGATGTTTAAATATCCAAACAATGCTGAAATAGGGAATGTTTTTCATCATGAATTAACAAGCATGTTTGATAGGTGGTGGTGGGGGTTGAATTAATGAGGGCTATGATTAGGAATAATCAATTCTGGTCAGAATTGTTTAATGATACTACTCAATTAAACAATGCTATTATCAATGACTTAATGTATACTTTGAAAGACTATCAAAAAGAATGTCATTTAGTGTTTGACAGAGTGGATAAAAAAAATAATGTTTCCAAAAGGAGGAATGTAATGAAATTGGAAAGAGAAACAAAAGACTATTTGAATAACAAGGTTTACCCTTTAAAAGGTCTTTTATCCTCCAAAACTCAACCAATTCCTGAATTACATCAAGATGGTAGTCCTGACTATCCTAATGATATTGTTATTCCCCCCATAATAGAAGAGAGTAATGAAGTTAATTTTCAAAACCCTTTAGTTTCCACCACTAAGACAGTCTCATCAAATACAGAACTATCAGTCTTGATAAATGGAAGGAGACCATATGAACCATTCCCCACAGTTTGTATAAAAACAAAGAGGAAGAAGCGATGGGGGAAGAGGTAATAAGGGGAAGAAAACAGTTTTACAGACAAATTCTGACATATTTGAACATTCTGATGGCATCACCTATGAACAAGATAACTCTAAAGTTCATCATTATGTTGAATTGGAACTCACCAGTGTACATTTTTCTATTTTTAATAAAGGTTTCCCATTTGTACCCACCCCTTCTTTTAATATCAACAGGGCCCTCATTGACTTTAAGTTATTTTTATACAAGGTTAATCTGGATTTGTTATATCAGCATAATGGTGATAATTTGGCTGCTTCTACCTTTAAGAGAAAGAATGCTTTTAATCCCCTTTTACCCTATCTTAGCCAAACTGGAGGCTGAGCTCTCTCATCTCAAAACTGGTGTAACCAGTCAGGAGGAGAAGGTAACCTCACACAACACAATTCCAGTATCACATAGTCCCACCACATCAGCGAACCAAACACATAAATACACAAAAACATACTCGGAGTCTCTAAATAAAAATCTACCTAAGCAACAGAGACCTCCAAAGCAGACATCCAAGCAAACGCTACCTCAAAACAAAACACACACAACACATAGCCCACAAAGTCAGTGTGCCATGCAGCCACAGCCCTTAAGGCTGAATAACACACCTGATACTCTTGTAATAGGTGACTCTATTGTCAGACACACTGACGTCCCGCTCACCAGGCTGAATAAAGAGAAGGTCACGGTGAGCTGACTGTCGGGTGCTAGGATCCGCCACATAACGCAAGCACTCAGGTCACTCCAAAGCAAATACAAATATGACTCAGTCATTGTACATGCTGGTATGAATGGCCTGAGACGTACCTCCCTGGACTACATGAAAAGAGACATAGAGGAGCTCTCTGATTATGTAGTCCAGGCTGGTATGACCCTGACCTTGAGCAGCATCTTACCCTCACCTAGAATGATGCAACGGTACAAAGACAAAATGATCGATTTTAACAATTGGCTAAAATTTTGGTGTCATCCAAAGGGGATCCAGTGTCTGTCAGCCTGGGATGACATGCTCGACAAGCCACGTTGCTTCACTAGGGACGGCTTGCACCTGTCACCACTGGGCTTTCGGATATTGACAAAGGCTCTTGCCACCCCCATAGTGCCTTTTTTAGGCAAGGCTCAAAAGTCAAACCCACCCCCATAGACAGCACAAGGAACAAGAAACTAAGGGTAATGCTGCTTAACGCCAGAAGTCTTAACCTCAAGATGCACGCACTCGAAGGTCTCCTCAGTATGGAGAACATTGATATCTGTGCAGTGACAGAAACCTGGTTCAAGGCTCCAGAGAGCACCTCAGCACTACCAGGCTATACCTCATATCATGCTTTTCGGCCCCAAAACCCGGACCGAACCACAAAAGGAGGGGGAGTTTCCATATTTATCAAGGATATCCACACCTCCAGGTTAGTGGCATTGCATGAGGTATCGGAGACCATCCATGTGCAACTAACAGTGGGCAAGACTGCTTTTCAGTTTATAGCATCCTACAGACCACCCTCTCAAAGTCAGGAATCCCACTCAGCTTTCCTGAAAACATTGGAGAACATGAAGATCTCTCCGAACACCATTATATTGGGTGACTTCAACTACCCAAACATTGACTGGGAGCACTACTCAAACCCCAGCACCTTAGCCCAAAGGTTCCTGGAAATTATAAACTCAAATGCTATGGAACAACTAGTCACCACTCCCACAAGAGGGGACAACATACTAGAACTGATCATTACCAACATGGGGACTCTATGCTCCACACCAGAAGTATATTGGTAAGATCAGACCATAAACTAATTTCACTGGATGTCCACATCCCGACCCCGCCCCCAGCTCAGAAAACCACAGTGAAAAACTTCTCAAAAGCAAACTTCTCACTTCTCAAAACTGAAGTGGAATCCTTCAAGGTCCCAGGGCCAGTGGAAACTACAGCCCAAACTGCAGAATCCTATATAAATGCATTCTACGGGCATCTCCAGGAATGCATGCATCATGCTATCCCAAACAAAACCAAGACACAATCATCCAAAGGCAGGCATCCAGTCTGGTGGACCCCTGCCATAAATAAACTGTACAAAAGAAGGAGGAAGCTACTACATGATAGAGCATAATCCCTAATAGGGAAGGCATCTCTGATCAGTACTAGCAAAAAATTACGATCCCTCATAAAATCCTCCAAGGCCAGCTTCGAGAGAAAAATTGCACAGGACACCAAAGACTATCATAAGGCTTTTTTCTGTTATGTTAGGAGCCTGGGAAGCAACTCCCAGGCTTGTTCTGAGTTGATTCTAAACGACAAAAAATACACTGAACCCAAAGACATTGCCAATATCCTGGCAGACAGGTTCAGTGCAAACTTCTCCACCCCCTTCCCCCCAAAAGAGCAAGTATCTATCCCGGCAGAGGTCTGCCTCCCAAACATCTCTGATGCTCAGGTGAAGGCTGCCCTCTCCAAAGCAAAAAACACTGCTTCCATGGGACCAGATGGCATCCCAGGTTGCGTCCTTCATGAACTCCAAGAGGAACTAATCCCTCAAATAAAACAGCTATACAATCTCAGCCTCACTACAGGATATGTGCCCACAGAATGGCGTACAGCAACAGTGGTCCCACTCCACAAAGGTGGAGCCTCTACAGACCCTGGAAACTATCGCCCCATAAGCCTGACTAGCTTAGTTTGCAAGGCTATGGAGAGGATCATCATGGAGCTCATAAACAAAGGCATTGGGGACCTACAGACACTAGATCCTACCCAGTTCGGCTTTGTCAAGGGCAGATCCTGCCTTTTGAACCTGGTTGACTTCTTCAAACAGTCACCAAAGCCAAAGATGAAGGGAAGGTAGTTCACACAGCCTATCTGGACTTTGCAAAGGCATTTGACACAATACCCCACTCGGGCATCATAGATAAGCTATCCAGCTTAAATATAAACCCCTATGTCACAAGATGGGTCGCAAACTGGCTCAAAGACAAAACCCACAGAGTGAGAGTTGCTGGAGCCATGTCAGACTCGAAACCGGTCACAAGTGGTGTCCCACAGGGTTCTGTCCTGGGGCCACTCTTGTTCAGTATATACTTTTCTGAGGTACAGGCAAACGTGGAAGGACTATGGCTCACCAAGTTTGCAGACGACTGCAAACTGGGCGCCATAATCAACTCTCCAGCTGACACAAACATCCTTCAAAAAGGTCTCACAGAGACAGATAACTGGTGCCAGCACCATGGTTTAAAGCTAAATGCCAAAAAATGTGTAGTCATACCCTTTGGCAAAAACAATGTTTCCACAAATTACCACATAGGCAGAAACCCATTAAGTACAGAGAAAGTTATTAGGGACCTGGGGACCCAAGTTGATAGCAATCTCTCCTTTGAAAACCACATTGCCAAAGTGGTTAGAAAGACCTTCTACATAGCCCACCTCATCACGAAGGGTTTCACATCTAGATCAAGAGAGGTAATCGTGCCCCTTTATTCATCCCTCATCAGGCCCATCATAGAATACAATGCCCCTTTTGGGATGTACCTTACCCGACACCTGCAGCAATTAGAGAGACCCCAAAAGTACCTCACCAAGAGGATCAAGGGTCTCAAACAGATGCCATATGTTGCTCGGTTAAAAAAACTTCAGCTCTACTCAGTTGCATCTTCGAGGCGATCTATGCCTGACATACAAAGCTATGTCAAACCCAGAATTAATGGACATGCTCCACCTCAGTAAATCTAAATCCCTTAGAGCCACACGCTCGAGGGACTTGAACCTCAGCACAGAAATAAATAAAACTTGCTGGAGGGACAGGTTCATAACCCAGAGGCTCCCTTCGCTCTGGAATAGAATTCCAGTTCATGTGAGGCAGAGCACCTCACTGAATCTCTTCAAGAAGAATCTCGATAGGTGGATGGGGGATCATAGGTTTGTCCCAGGGATTACTCCCGTGTCGCTATTAGACAGAGGCACAGTAAACTAAACCTTAAAAAGGGCACAGTATACTCAAATCAAGGGGTGGCGTAAGCCATACAGAATCAGGCTAGGCTTATAATTGCCCCAGGGCAGATAGCCTAGTATGAACCTATGAACCTATGAACCTATGAACCTATGTTGAATCTTTAGTGGAACAGGATATTAGGGAACTGGGTAACAAAACATGTATTTATACCCACCAACATGCAACCCACATAAAAGAAAGCATTGGAAGAATTAATCCAAAACAAAACTATACTTGTTATGAAACCAGACAAAGGGTGTGGATATGGTGGAATATACAGGCAAAATGGAAGTGGCAGGAAAATATTCCCCAGTATCCAAAAATGAGGTTAATATTGCAAATCATTGTATTGATATGGAATTGGATGATTTGTTAGTGCAAAATGTCAAAGATAAAGGCCTGCATGACTTTCTTAAGATTGACAAAGCTAGGATACCCTCTGTATTTGGTATACCTAAAATGCACAATGAGTTAGGTAATCCACCTTTACATTTGATTGTGACTGCTAGTTGTTCAAAAACTCATCCCCTAGCAGCTTTTATGGATAGAAATCGTAAAAAGTTCTATGATTATAAAAATCATATTTTGAAAGACTAATGGAACATTCTGGAACATTTAAGTAGGATCAATTTTTTGGAAGATGTTTTTTGGTCACCAATGATATTAGAGATTTGCATTCAGTGATACCTCACTCTACAGGTATTGAATGCTTTGAAGAAACTTTAGTTTCTTGGGAATTTTTGAACAGTAAGGATATCAGGCTCATTAGTGATTTTATGGAATTCATTTTAGATAACAACTATGTGTACTTTAAGGGCAAATATTTTAAGAAAACCAGTAGACTTACAATGGGGGCAGTATGTGCTCCCATTTTTGCTAATTTAGTACTTTTAACCTGAGAGCATACTTCGGTTTTAAATTTCCCCCTATTTTAAGTTTTGTTAATACTACACCTGGTTTCTTGATGACAGTTGTATCCTGTGGACAGGGTCCAATGAGAATTTGTTATAATTTATTGCATATATTCAACACTACGTCTTTTTTATAATTTGTCCACAAGATACAGAGTGACGCCTTCCACTACCCGGATGTACTCATTATTAAAGATTTTGAAAATAAATGTTTCAAGAGCAAGATACATAGAAAAGACACTTTTTTCAATCTCTTACCTGCAGTTTACTATTGGGCACATTATATTTTTAAAAGTGTAAAATATCGTTAAAGGCCAACTTATTAGAGCAGCAAGGATGACCTCTAATTATGAAGATTTTATGCATGAATGCAGTTTTATAACTCATTTTTACAGAAGGGTTATCCTGATACTTTCATTAGACCTATTTAGGATGAAATTATTCAGGCATTGGGAAATATATATACCCCTATTTTGGTAAATAAGGATGAGATATCTAATGAGAATTTAAGAAACAGCAATGACACAGATGTAGTGAATAATGCTGATTTTAATAGAGCATTATGTTTAGAATATAACCATTACAATCGAATTGTTAAAAATATTATTTTAAGATAATGGGAGAAATTTAAAGTTATGCCAAATGCATCCCTCTTTTTCTAAATCTCTGGTCGTGGTATATAAAGAGGGTAGAAACTTTAAGGACCTAATAGAGCAGACCATAAATATAAACACTAATAAAACCAAGGTTTGAACTTTTAAATGTGATTCTTATGGGCAGTGCCCTTATGTACTAAATAAGTCCAAACATTACCTAGAAGCACGTAACAAACAACATATCGTTATTTTTTTTTATTTGCATTTTATACCGGGAAAACTGAGAGACCCCTACAAAATATGTACATAAATATCTAAATATATATATAATATATGTATACTCACATATAGCTTACATAAATAGGGGGTGTGACAACAATGCTTTAGCCAAACACATGAAAATATATAACATGGGTAGTTTTTACTTGTCTTGGAAGACATTGCATTGGATCCCCAGGAATGGGCATGAGAAACCCGAATTGAATATTGGGAGCTGTACTGGCAACTACTAATGAGAGAAAACCTTGAACAATAGGTTCATAAGTAGGTACTCGGCTACCAGCCCTAGAGTCTATATAAGCCTAGCAAAAAAGGTTCCCTGGCTTTCGCCACCCAAGAAAATTATTTTCCTGTGCCCGTCAAGCAGTGCTGCAGAAGTGATCCCTGGGGTGTATTTTCTATTCCCCATCCAGTTGTCAAGATTTTTCTTAAGGAGAGCCAATGAGGAGCTCTGCTTGACATGAATAGGTAGTCTGTTCCAAAGTATGGGAAGTTCCTGGGACAGGAATCTATCCCTCCAGCATGTTCTGTTTATTGTGCTGACAAGGTTTAGGAGCATGTGGTTTGAAGAGATTGGGATTTCTTTAAGTGTAGCATGTCCAGCAGCTCTGGGTTTGACATAGCTTTGTATGTTAGGCAGAGATCACCTCTGAGTAGGCGATATGCGATGGAGTTGAGCTGCAATATTTTAGATGGTCTGCGTATGGCATCTGTTTGAGGCTGGTAATCCTCTTAGTGAAGTATTTCTGTGGCCTTTCCAATTGTTTTAGGTGTCTTGTGAGATACATGCCAAATGGGACATTGTACTCTATAATGAGTCTGATGAGGGATGAGTAGAGAGGAACAATGACCTCCTTTTTTCTAGAGGAGAACCCTTTTGTGATGGGGTGTGCCACGTAGAAGAATTTCCTGACTACTGTGGCGATGTGGTTATCAAAGGAGAGACTACTGTCCACCTGTGTCCCAAGGACTCATCACATTTTCAGTGTTTAGTGAGCTACCGCCTATGTGGTAGTTCATGGGTAACGAGTTTTTTCCAAAGGGGATGACAATGCACTTCTTGGCATTGAGCTTGAGGCCATGACTTTGACACCAAGCATCTGGCTCTTTGAGGCCCTTTTGTAGAATGTCTACATCATTAGGAGATTCTATTATGGCTCCCAGTTTGCAGTCATCTGCAAACTTTGTTACCAAAGACCTTCTGTGTTGGCCTGCACTTCAGAGAAGTATATGCCAAACAGGAGAGGACGCAGGACCGAACCCTGTGGAACTCCACTCGTCACTGGTTTGAAGTTGGACTTGAAGTCAGCTACATTTACTGCTTGGGTTCTGTCAGTGAGCCAGTTGGCCACCCATCTTGTGACATAGGGATTTATGCTCAGTTTAATGAGTTTATCTATAATTCCAGAGTGGGGGATGGTATCGAAAGCCTTGGCGAGGTCAAGATAGGCTGTTTGAACTACATTGCCCTCGGTTATGGCTCTAGTGACTGCTTCAAGGAAGTCAATCAGGTTTAGTAGACATGATCTACCTTTTACAAACCCAAACTGAGTGGGGACCAGGGTTTGGAAGTTAGCTGTGTCTTTGTTTATAAACTCCAGGGCTAAATGATTGTATTTCTATTGGCCCTGTTTTGAAACCAAGGGTTGCTAGATTATAAATTGATAACAGAACAAAATAATTTTCTAATGCACTTGCGCAATGTTGAATCTTTGGTGGAACAGGATATTAGGGAACTGGGTAACAAAACATGTATTTATACCCACCAACATGCAACCCACATAAAAGAAAGCATTGGAAGAATATTTTTTTTTATTCAGTATAGTTTTAATATGTCATTCTGACTGTATGTTTAAAATTTTCTTTTCAAGTTAAATTTACATATGGAATTTTTTAATTGAATTTTTAATTAATTTAATTGCTGTTAATTAAGCTATATTACTATTTAAGAGGAATCATTTTGAATTTAACTCTGATGATGTCCAGATATGGAGGATGAAACTCCTCAATGTCTTCTTAAAAGTGTGTCTTTTTATTGTTTGTCTCCATTTGTGCCATTATTTATGGTTTAACTTTTATACAGAGCAGATTGCTATTCTGTGCTTCACTTTGGTTCTTGTTTTTTATCGCACAGCCCCTTCTTTGGGCATACCTCTCAATTGTCCAGATTTTTAAAGAATGTTTAGATTTTTGCTTGATATTTTTGTTGTGTTGTGTTGTTTATAAAATATGTGGGGGGAATTTAATAAAGCCTACTCATGTTTTTCCATGTAGACATCATGTTGGACTGCTAACATGGCAGTGAACATTGCTGGATTCAGTAAGTGCTGCTGAGCAGCGTGCAAGAGCGCATGAACATGGAAACTTTCATGTCATGCAAATCCCCTTATAAGCAGGTAAATATCTTGCAAATGAAGAAAGTAGAGCAATCCAGCAAGCATATAGGCAGCTCTGCTGACCCCATGTCAGGTTCCATAGTGTACACAGAAAAAATTCCATGTATGGGAACATAAACAGACAAAAGGGGCTGTAAAAATGTAGGTAGGTGGACAGAAGTGGCATACCACTTACAGATATGAGTAAACTATCCTCTGTGTGTCTGACAAATTAAAGGAAATAAGTTAAATTAATTTTTTTAATAACCTGAGCGTGTTTGCACAACACACTGCAGTGCTCAATCATACTTTATAAAAAAATATAAAAAAAAAAAAAATGGAAAAACAAAATTAATGTTATGTGACAGAAATGTATTACAGGACCCTGCGTGGAGTATCTGCATTGGTGCATTGTTGCTGTTGCTAATGTGGTAGGGCTTTGAAGAATGTAGTTTCCAGGCTGTGAGCATGGATCCTTATGCACATGAGGTGGAGTTACTGAATAGCACAAAGCGTTAATTGTGTCCCCATATACCCTTCATGTAGGCAGAGAACCATGTTGTTGTTTACAGAGGAGGCAGCTGACATCAGGGGAGGCTGCGTCCAATTACTTCTAAGCTTATTTCAGTCTGTTTGCACTGTGTGCTGCAGTACTGAATGTATCCTTATGGGGTGTGTTTAGCTAAGATGAGCGAGTTTCAGCATGTTTGTGAGGCATGCCACCATGCTAAGCATGGAAGTCTGGAGAGGTGTGTTTCAGCATGTTTGTGAGGCATGCCACCATGCTAAGCATGGAAGTCTGGAGAGGTGTATACACTAACTGTTAAGCTTTGTTTACCTATGCACGGCGTGCCACAGTGCTGATTGTATCTAAAACCCAGAGACATATTAATTAGTTTTAACCTCTGTTTGACTTAAACTAGGGCCACTAAATGATGTTAATGATATAGTAGGCAGGTGGAATGCATCATAGGTAGCCAATCACACAGTCAGCACCTACAGCAGATCACTATAAAGTATGCATACACCCTACAATCTGAATTTCCTCCATACTCTGCACCATTGAAGTACAGACTTGGGAATTTTAACAAGGAGAATGTTATGGGCTTCTGCAGATCTGCTATATCTGCATGTGCTAGAGGATGAGATCAGTGCTGCTTCTGCTGCTGCTGCTGACAGTAGGCCTAGACAGAGAAGGAGAAGAGTGTTCAGGCCCAGGGTAACCTTCCAGGAGCTACATGAGCTGGAGATTGTATAGCACTACAGGGTGGAGAGGGACAAAATACAAGAACTCACTGAACTCTGCCACCATCAACTCAGACCCGGAGTCAACAGAGGAAAACCCATCCTAGTGGAAACAAAGGTATGTGTAGCCCTTACGATACTAGCTACAGGTACTTTCCAAAGACCAGCTGGGGACATGATGGGGGTCTCACAGGCATCTTCTTTCAGGGTACTCCACTAGTACCTGAATGCCATGCTACCACATGCCAGTGAGCACATTTATTTTCTCCTCACCATGAGGCAAGGACCCACAATATGCAACACTTCTACTATGTAGCACACTACCCTGAGGTACTGGGTGCCATAGATTGCTCTCATGTACACATTAAGTCATCACCCAGTAAGGAAGGTAGAATCTATGTCAAACACAATGGGTACCACTCCACCAACTGTCAGGTCATGTGCAATGCCCAGGGCATTATCATGAATGTGTGTGCACTGGTAGCACTGGCTGTTATCATAACTCCTGAACTACAGTCCTGTCAACTGCTGTATTTGCAAGGTAAGTCTCTAACCTACACACTACATGTAAGATTACTATAATATGGTATCATATGTATGGATCTGCTGCATTTATGCAAGGAAATACAGTGGGCTATGTAGACAGAAGTAACATCCACATAGGACTACAGGTACCCAGTCCAATAGCATGTGTTCCCTAACAATCACTACACCTCATGGTTGGAATATGCACTACATCAGTGAAGGGAGATGTTAAACAGTGGGACCATATGATCCTTGAACTACTGCCTATGCCAGTAGATCATGTGCTGTTGTTCCCCAACCTCCAGCACAGCAGTGTATCAATATAACTGCTTTAACAGTAAGTCAGCAATGGTATATCAGCAGACCAGGCAATCTCAGGGCTGCAACATTAGAACCTAATCACACATTGTATGTCACATGTAATGCAGGAATAACAATGTACATATTTATGCTGTTGATTGTGTGATGAATGACTCCACTGTGTCTGGCAGCCTGTGTGGCTCAGTGGAGTAGGGAAGTTAGCATGAGTGATGTTGTTGATGCTTATAATCTGGAAGTAGGCACATCTTTTGCATGTGAGGTATTATTATGTTGGTATTTTCACAGACTGTCATTCTGTGTGGTCTACCATTATGAATCAGAATCACATATTAAATACAGCAGACAGCTGGGGAATGCTGTGGACATTTTGAGTGACATGCAGTACTGCAGAAAGAGGGACAGATGTCAATGTCTCTAACATACATCTCAACCTCTTAGTGCAAGAAATCTGTTCAGAGCCCAAGAAAATGGAGGGATAAAGGCCCACAAATGGGAACATATGTTAAAAACTGCTCTCATAAATGTAAACAGTTGCTAAAATAACAGGATTTGTTTCAACATACAATTTCTTGAAGGCTTTGAAGTCAGACACTGAAATGCATGTCACTATTTAGTGACTTCACTCCTATGTTCATCCAAGTGATTTGCCAGAAAACCACAAATTTATGGGGAACAGACAAAAACTATGAGCCAAAACTGTGGACATTCTGCAAAACTCTGGACTGTTGAGCGGTATATTCTGTAACACACAAAATCCCAGACTGGACTACAGGTAGGTGTGACAGTCACACTGGGCATGCCCAAACAGTTAAAATGAGCACAATTTTGTTGCCCCAACATCAGACTGACCTGTTATATATAGATATATCTATGCATACAGATATACACATATACATATCTGTCTACATATATATATATATATATATATATATATATATATATATATATATAAAACACTTTGTTAAAATGAGCACAGTTCAGTTGCCCCATCATCAGACTGACCTGTTATGTATAGATATATCTATGCTTACAGATATACATATCTGTCTATCACTATTGCTCTCTCACATACATAGTATATCTATCACTATGTAGTGTCAAATAGATATATACTGATATATATATATATATATATATATATATATATATATATATATATATATCACATTGTTGCATAGACTCACCCCATATATCTACATAACCCATAT
Organism: Protopterus annectens; assembly: GCF_019279795.1. Classification (NCBI taxonomy): domain Eukaryota; kingdom Metazoa; phylum Chordata; order Ceratodontiformes; family Protopteridae; genus Protopterus; species Protopterus annectens. The sequence goes on along the minus strand of NC_056730.1, from coordinate 281,482,222 downwards.
ATCTATACATCTATATATATATATATATATATATATATATATATATATATATATATATACATATTTATATATATATATATACATATATATATATATATATATATATATATATATATATATATATATATATATATATATATATATATATATATATATATATATATATATATATATATATCATACACACACACACACACACACACACACACACACACACACAGCTACATTTTTATAAACATCCCTGTTAATTACATAAATATGAGTGTGGGTGTCTATATTGTCCTACATACCTTAATAATAGTGAGTAAATCTGCGCTATTACACATCCATACTGTTGCTCAAACTATCCAAACTAAGGGTGCAGCAGTACATAATCTAATTACATACAGACCCCTGTGCCTTCTGGATGTTACTACATAGAGAAACGCAGGTGAGCAGGTGGTGTAATGTATAATGTTGTCAATGTACACATGGACAGGGCACATTGTTCCTTTCCACAGGTTTGCTCATCTAACTGCAAGCAGCCATATATAGCCATAATGGTAAATGCACACACATTGCTGGGATAATAACAATTATACCACTGCTAGGATACTAGATGCAGATAACAGTATGAAGCAATATCACTCTTCAGATCACAGATGCTGTTCAACACAAGCCTAGTTTGTGTAATATACAAGTACTGTGCCTGCAATCACCTATACAACAGTCTGAATCTGTGGCACATGCAATAAGTACTGTGATCTATAGTGACTAAGACTAGATAAGTAGTGGCTCACATCTCATTCTAGGCTTCTTGGTGCATGTGTATATATCCCTGAAAAACAACTGCCATGGTCTCATGGGTTATCTACCTGCAATGGTTATGCACTTTCTGGTCCTGTAACTTGCTGCTGGCTCCCACACTGCCCTCTTCTACAAGGCCTGATGATGTCATCCACCATAAGACCACCAGCTGAGAATGTAGTATCAAGACTTAAGCCATGGTGTGTGTGTTAAGTACTGTGATCTACAATGTGTAAGACTAGATAGGCAGGGGTTCTATTCTTACTCAGGCTACTTGGTGTGCATGTGTGTCCCAATGGCATGAATAAGATCATCTTGGTAACATAGAAATAGGCATGAATAAGATTATCTTGGTAACATAGAAATCGGTAGGATTTTGCAGTATTTCATTTGTAGCATGTGATTTGGCCACCCAAAGGACTGACCGCAATAAGTCTTGCTGATGTCATTAAGCATAATATGTCCTGAACTTTTAGTACTAGCAGACATGAGGTGTGTTGCGTGCATCATGTACTGTGATCTGTAGTGTGTAGCATTGCACATATAAGTGTTCTCATCTACATGCAGCCAACTTGCACTATGTGTGCCCCTTGGTGTGTCCTGTATGCAGTGATTGGAAGTGGTGCTAGCCTCAATGTAGCCATGTTTGTAAGTGAACCTGCTAGCGGATTTCACATCATGTTAGAGAACCATAGGACATTTGAGCTTCACTGGCATAATGGCCATACAGCCCTTAAAATCATAGACATCTTTATACCCATAGTTACAGAATCAGGACATATTACCCCAGTCCACGAGGGACATAGGCAGATGTCCTGTGTTGAGATAACGGTCACCCAGCCATTCATACAGATGGCATGTGGTGAGGTGCATGGATGTTCTCTGTGTGCCATTAGGCAGGGTTCTGTTTCAAGGGTGTGTTTAAGTCTGCTAGACAAATCTCTCCCTATGCTGTGGAATAAAATCCCGGTATATGTGAGGCAGAGCACCTCGCTGGCCTTGTTCAAGAGAAATCTTGACCAATGGATGGGAGATCGCAGATATACCCCAGGGATTACCTCAGTGTCACTGCTCGACAGAGGCACAGCAAAATAATGGGTATAGTTCCCCATACTAAAGGGGTGGCGTAAGCCACAAAACTATGGGCTAGGCTTGTAAATGCCCTCGGGCAGATAGCCTAGTATGAACCTATGAACCTATGAACCTATAAGCATTTAGTACCAACGTCACATACAAGGTTAATGTCCTTACAGTATGTTATCCATTGACTAAACCTTCTACAGATAGTCAGCATATGCAATAAAACAGGGTCACACATTGCCCCGCATGTAAGGTACAGATCACATCTGCATAGTCTGTATGCCACAGGTGACAATGACATTCATTGCAGACTATCCACATTAAACAAATACTAGAGATGTGAAGTGACTTTGTGTGGGACCATACTGTTGTGTGCAATTTCCAGTACTGCTTGGAAAGATACATCATCCAACGGCCATTGCACTCATATATTGGCATGCTGAGGGAAGAGTACTTGGAGGTTATGAGCATGTCACTTACAGATGACTGTGGCCTCAGCTATGTCATATGATTCCTGCCATACCACTGTAGAGACAAGGTGATCTGAGGCATACTAGGTGTAAACCTGTGTGGCCATGTCTGTGTGCCCAGTTTGTTCACCCCTGACTATGTACATTATATGTTGTGACTGATGTGCTACATACCAAGTACGTAGGTCTAGCTGATGGAACTGATACTACCTACATATATATTTGCATGGAGTGTATGGCCATTTCTATGTCAATAGGCATGTGTTCACAATACCCTCTTGCAGGACAGTGACATACCACAGACAGTCTATGAGTGCTCACAATTTGCAGGCATCAGCCAACATTGTTAGCCACAGTCAGTCAGTAGTCATGTGTATTGTGGTTGAATGGATTCCAAGCAGTAGAGGACCCAGGACTGCACCCTGTTGAGCACTGCTGCTGTAAGATCAGCTATTGGAGGTAGATTTCCCTATGTTGTGTATGTCTGCTGGCAATAGGCCACTTAGTGACCCCTACAATAATAGTATCATGGATGCCTAAGTGGGTGTTTTGTAAATGTTGCCTGAGTTGGGGATATAGTCAGCTGGCTTGGCTGAGTCTAGAGGATTGTATGCCCTGATGTGCCCTCTCCCAGGTCCATGGTCACTACCTCAGAAATGTCCACCACGTGTAATGGTCATACCCCCCCAACACACATCCAAACTGTGTACACTCAACTGTGTGTAGAACACATACATGTGTGCTGACCTGCTCCATGATGATTGCCATAGAGCCATACAGATATGGATACTCAGATAAAGAAGTGTATATTTATGTCAGTCAGTGGATGCACCATCTCTGTGCAAGGGTATAACAGTTGCCATTGTCCACTCAGGTGGTGTGCAGCCAGTAGTGTCAGTATGATTGCAAGGGTGTCCCAATGGTGTTAGTAATCCTTGCCAGATCACATGTGGAATACAGCCTGGAATGTTAGCATGCGCAATTGATCCTGTTATCATCCAGTGAGAGGCCAGTTACAAACTGCTCTGTAAATATGGAAGTTATGGGACAGGTTGTAGGAATGTCATGTGTCACATGTGGTGCGGACAAGGGAGTGTAGTTGATGTAGACAGTGTGGGTGTACAGGTTAGGTATGAGTCCAAACCCATCATATTTGTCATTATGATGCATGAGGTCACCAACAATCTGGGCCTGTCCTTTGAGGTCACACATGTAACTACACTGTGAGGGCTGGCTACTTTTATCACTTACCATGTCTACTCAGCATCACAACACTATGTGTTTCTTTTTGCTGTGGCGATAGTGCCTCCATGTAAGGGGAGCACCCTCATACTAACTGTCACACAGAATTGTCCACCTGTAATTGTACAGCCTGCTAATGGCAGTTGTCCACCAGTCAGATTTGCTGAGCCATGATGCGCCTGTGTCCCTCCGGTCATGTACAGTTGAGTTCATGCCATTGTAATGTTGCTGACATAATGCATGGTTGTAGTGGTCTGCATACTTGCCTGTCCCACCTTAAGGGGAAGGTGCAGTCATGCTATGTCAACCATCCCACAGGATGTAATAAATGGCTGTCTTGACATATATGTCTGCATTGTTTGCAAGGGGGGGTACATGCTGGTAGTTCTAAGGAGACTGGTCTGCGGCCAGATACTACTAGGGAGGACCTCATATTGGGAGGGCTGTACTGGTCATCCATACTGGTAAAAACATGGTGCACGGTTTTGTGCAATGGGCAGTGCCGTTTAACTAGGGTTAAATTATTCCCAGCTCCACTAAGTCTCCTCTTCAGTTTTTCACTTGAAACTAGTCTAACTCTCAACCTAAGCACTCAAAAAGCATCCTACAGCCCAGCACTTGCTCAAACCTAATAGCAAGCATTAATATGCCCTGACACTTTATTGCCCAGCAGGGCAAGGCTCTTTATTCACCCCTCACCAACCAAGTGACTAAGCAGCTCACCCTGCTATTCAGGCATGACCAAAGGGCAATTTCAGGTATACTCTCCAGTCCAGCTGGTGAATTTGAGTATCCTGAGGCAATGTTACAACTGCCTCATGTACACAGACAACCCTCTCCTCCTACCACAAAACACTAACATATGTGAAAGATGCAATTACACAGCCAAACTGGAGGCTAATCTGTCTCCTCCCAAGACTGGAACAGACAGTCAAAAGGAGAAGATTAACACTTGCACCACACCTCCAGCCACACGTAGACCTACTAAACCAGCACTGGGAAAAAATACACATAAATACACAAAATCATACTTGGAGGCTCTAAATAAAAACATGAAAAAGCATCAGAGACATCCAAAGCAGACACCCAAACAACCTGCACCTCCCATCACAAACCAGACAACCCATAAAACACAAAATCAGTGTGCCGCACAATCACAGTGCAATAACATACCTAACCACTAGTAAGAGGTGACTCTATAGTCAAGTACACTGACGTCCCACTCACTAGACTGGACAAGAAGAAGGTTACTGTTAGCTGCCTGTCAGGAGCTAGAATCCACCACATAACACAAGCACTCAGGTCACTCCAGAACAAGTACAAATATAACTCTGTCATTGTTCATGTTGGTGTGAATGACCTGAGACGTACCTCCCTGGACTACATGAAAAGACACATGGAAGAGCTCTCTGATCATGTGGCCCAGGCTGGTATGACCCTGACCCTGAGTAGCATCCTGCCCTCACCAAGAATGACACCTCAGTATAAAGAAAAAATGATCAATTTCACTTTGAAAAGCACTTTCCCGGTCAACAAATGTTAAATAAATAAAAAAAAATAAAAAAATAAAAAAATAAATTTCAAAAATTGGATAAACTTCTGGTGTCATTCAAAGGGGATCCAGTGTCTGTCAGCCTGGGATGACATGCTCGACAAGCTGCATTGCTTCACAAGATACGGCTTGCATCTGTCACCCCTAGGCTTTTGAATACTGGCCAAGGCTCTTGCTGCCCCCATAGTGCCTTTTTTAGGCAACACTCAAAAGTCAAACCCACCTCAGTAAACAGCACAATTAACAAAAAACTGAAGGTTATGCTACTCAATGCCAGGAGGTTAAATCTGAAAATGCATGTGCTCGAAGCACTCCTCAGTATGGAGAACGTTGACATCCATGCAGTAACTGAAACCTGGTTCAAGGCTCCAGAGAGCACCCCAGCACTATTGGGCTACAACTTGTACCACACGTTTTGGCCACAGAACATGGACCAAAACACAAAAGGAGGGTTGTATCCATATTCAACAAGGATACCTACACCTCCAGGTTAGTGGCGCAGCATGATACCTCTGAGATCATTCATGTGCAACTAACATCAGGCAAATCTGCAATGCAAATTGTGGCCTGCTACAGATCACCCTCCATGACCCAGGACCACCAATCCACCTTTCTGGAGACACTGGAAAACATGAAGGTCCTACCGAACACCCTGATATTGGGTGATTTCAATTCCCTACCATTAACTGGGAAAACTACTTGGGTACAAACTCCCAGGCCCAGCACTTCCTGGAATTCATCAACTCAAATGTCCTGGATCTCCTGGAAAACTCCCCTTCCAGAGGTAAAAACATATTGGACCTGGTCATCACAAACATGGGCGACAGGTGTTCCACACCAGAGGTCAAGCCGTCACTAGTTATAATAGACCATAAACTAATCACTCTGGATGTTCAGACCCTACCACCACCCCCAGCTAAGGAAACCACAGTAAAAAACTTTTCTAAAGCAAACTTCACCTTACTTAAGACAGAGACGGCCAGTTTCACAGCCACCACGCTAAAGGGAAATGCTGCCCAAGATGCAGAAACCTTTACAAATGCACTCTATGAGCACCTACAAGGATGCAAGGATCATGCTATCCCTAGCAAAACCAAGACTCACTCCTCTAAGAGAAGGAAACCAGTCTGGTGGACACTTGTCATAAACAGGCTATACAATAGAAGGAGGAAACTAGTTCAGAAAAAAGCAAATCCCAAGAAGGAAAGACATCCCTGATCAGTATCAGTAAGAAACTAAGGTCCCTCATGAAATCATCCAAAGCTATCTTCAAAAGAAAAATAGCCAAGGATTCATAAGATAACCACAAAGCCTTCTTTAGCTATGTTAAGAATCTAAGTGGCAACTCACAGATATGCACTGAAATAGTGCAAAATAGCACAAAACTTACTGAACCTACCGATTTTGCCAACATCATGACAGATAGATTCAGTGCAAACTTGACCCCCCTCTGACCCACAAAAGGGCCCACAACAATACCGGAAATGTGTAGTTTCCCAGAAATCACAGACACAGAGGTGAAAATAGCCCTTTCAAAAACCAAAAACACAGCGTCAATGGAGCCAGATGTTGTCCCAGGATGCATCTTGCAAGAATTACAGAACAAACTAACCCACCACCTAAACACGCTGTCCAACCTCAGCCTCTCCACAGGCTAAGTACCCATAGAATGGCACACATCAATGGTTATTCCACTCCACAAAGGAGGGGCCACAACTGACCCTGGTAACTTTCACCCCATAAGCCTGACTAGCCTGGTTTACAAGGCTATGGAGCGCATCATCATGGAACTCTTTAACAAAGAAATTGGGAACCTCCAAACACTTGACCTGACCCAGTTCGGCTTTGTTAAGGGCAGAAAATGCCTACTAAACCTGGTTGACTTCTTTGAGACAGTCAGCAAGGCCATAGATGAGGGAAACGTTGTTCACACAGACATCCTTGACCACGGCAAGACTTTCAACACCATTCCCCACTCGGGTATTACAGAAAAACTCACCAGCCTGAACATAAACCCCTACATCATAAGATGGGTTGCCAACTGGCTTACATTCAGAACTCACACGGTAAGAATAGTGGGCTCCAGGGCCGACTCTAAACCAGTCACAAGTGGTGTCCCGCAAGGTTCAGTCCTGGGACCCCTACTGTTTGGCATATACTTCTCAGAAGTACAGGCAAACACAGGAGGACTATGGTTAACCAAGTTTGCAGACGACTGCAAACTGGGAGCCATAATTGACTCTCTGGCTGACACGGACATCTTCCAAAAGATCCTTACTGAGACGGACACCTGGTGTCAAAGTCATGACCTCAAGCTAAATGCCAAAAAATGCATAGTCATCCCATTTGGGAAAAACAAAACACCCACGAATTACCACATAGGTGGTAGCCTCCTTGATACAGAAGAGGTAATAAGAGATCTGGCGACCCAGGTAGATAGTAATCTCTCCTTTGACAATCATATTGCCAAAGTAGTTAGAAAATGCTTCTATGCAGCCCATTTAATTACTAAAGGGTTTGCATCTAGAAATAAAGAGGTTGTAGTGCCCCTCTACTCATCCCTCATCAGACCGATCATAGAGTACAATGCCCCATTTGGGATGTACCTCACAAGACACTTCCAATAGCTGGAGAGACTACAAAAGTACCTCACCAAGAGGATTACTGGCCTCAAACATATGTCCTATGCAGCTCGACTGAAAAAAACTCTGTCTGTACTCAGTGGCATATCGCTTACTCAGAGGTGATTTCTGCCTGACTTACAAAGCCATGTCCAACTCAGAATTGATGGACATGCTCCACCTAAAGAAATCCAAGTCACTGTAAGCCACGTGCTCTAGTGAGCTAAACCTCACCACAACAGTAAATAGAACATGCTAGAGAAATAGGTTCCTGTCAAAGAGATTCCCCATGCTTTGGAACAAAATTCCAAATTACATTAGGCAGAGCCCCTCACTAACACTCTTCAAGAGAAACCTTGACGAGTGGATGGGTAACAGAAAATACACCCCTGGGATCACTTCATTGGCTCTTCTTGACAGAGGATCAGTTAATTAATCAATAGGGTAGCGAAAGCCAACACACTCCGGTTAGGCTTATAGATGCCCTCGGGCAGATAGCCTAGTACCTACCTATGAACCTATGAACCTATGGTTCCCTATGTGGGGATGTCATGGCACTGCTGCAAGGCATTGTAGGTAAGCACCTGGACCATCCTTAGGGCAAGTGAGCCACAGCACGACTTAGCAACACAGTGTGTACGTATTACACTTCCCTAATGTTTTTATTTGTGCTCTGTACAGGCACCTTGCATGACTCTTCTTGCAACATGCTCGAAGTAACTGCAACAATTACTTGCATGGAGGACAACTAGCAGGTAGTGCCAAGTGGTGTCCCCATATCTCTGAGTCATGTCACCTGAAATGCCATGATAGGAGTTAGCATGGATATGAGCACTGTCACTGTGGTGCACCTAGTGTCACTGGACCAAACACTGTTACTTTTGCTCAAGGCAAGACCATGCCTACCGACTGTAACCGGCAGAGCCCATTGACTGTTATACTATGCAATGGATGTTGGACATATGTCTCACTCCAACAACCATAGCCTGACAAGGTGTATGACAATATTAGGCCAGCAGGCCATGCTGGAAACTGTGTACATCATGTAGAGATGTTATGTCAGCTGGTGGACAGGTGTGTGCCTGACAGTCATGCTCTGAGAATGTAGCAGTGGGAGACCTGTGCTGAAATGATGACAGTCACCAGTAGGGTTCAGCATCCTCCATTATTGGCATACCCCGTCTACCTATTCCCTCTCTGTAGTCACAGCCACTGTCAGTGACATCTGAGTACATCAGCAGATGATTCCATATTGGGAGCTGTCACAGACTCCCACACAGAACCAACAGGTATCAAGGATGGCCTAAGACACAGTCAGTTGCACTTTGAGCTGCTGACCAAGACTAATTACCAGTGACTGCACAATACTATCCTGTGGGACATAATCCACCCCTACAAAATATTGTAGTATCTGCATACAGCACACAGTTAAGCCATTACACATGGAGTTATGGACATAGAGTAATGTAGCCTTTGCCTCTCACTGGTCAGTAAGATGTGGGGATGAATTCACTGTTGTACACCCTACACCAACAGGTGTTGGATGTAAATCCCAGATTGTGACTGCTATACTGAATGTGGCAGTCATCACAACTATCACTGTGTGCAATGGCGCCCTTCCTATGTCACTAGACAGGGTTATCATACAACTGTAGCAGCCACACAGGTTCTATGGTACACCAATACACAGCATATATACGGTGCAGTGGTGCAGTGGCAGCATTGTCACCTCACAGCAAGAGGTTCTCCAGTTCAATTCTCAGCTGGGGTACCTTCTGTGCAGAGTCTGCATGTCTTCCCTGGGTTTGTGTGGGTTTCCTCCGGATGCTCCGGTTTCCTCCCACAGTACAAAGACATGCATCTGGAGCTTTTCTCCATGAGCCTCCACTGAAAATTGGCTTTTTTCCAAGTCGGACTTTCCCGGTAAATAACAGTTAAATAAATAATAAATAAATACATACATAGATAACATGTCCTATGGAGTCCATGTTATGACCATACACTTGTAGTATGCCCCTAAATGCTTTGGAGGGGATGTGTCTGGCTCCATACAGGGAGATGTCATATCCCTCCATGTACCTCCCATTTATCCATGACAGGACTAACACGTCTCACCTGTTCTACACACCTACAAGATACTGTGGTATACATAGTACACGCTGGAGAGACAGGTATGTAACACAGACAGTATTCCCTACATGAAACAGACCCCCCCCATGCATGTGAGGCACACATCTGTTGTGGCACACATCGTGTACAGGTTACACAATGGGATGCAGAGCATGACAATCATAATTGATGTCAGGAAACTGTCTGTACTGGACACAGGATATTTATAGATAAGTCATCTCCATCACCACAGCTTGTAGATGTGTGAGTTCACAAATCCTGGTGACACTTATCAAGGGTAGCAGACCTATTCACAGATTAGGGATGCGTGAGTATGCTGAATGCTGCCATTGTCCCTGTTAGTCTGTTAAACACATATGAACCTATGGAGCCATGCACTTATAGTGCTGTACCTTGCTGAAGACATATTTCTGCTCTGCTAGCATGCCATTATGTGCTGCTTCATTGCCACTGTATATCTATAGATTATCCCAACAGACTCTGAAACATAAACATAAACAGGTCCATGACATACCTGTTATCATGTAAGTATACAGCCATTACAGCATCATACAACATAAGGTACACAAAAGTATGTAGTGTGCTGATGACAAATGCCAACATACAGTATCTGTTGTTAACCACTACAAGTGGCATGGCAAAACAACACTGGATTACACAAGTACATATTAACTAATATAGTCACCCTGTACATCAGACACATAGCTTAATTTCCCTGCATTGATGGTGAGGATGACAGGTATGTGGCACACATATCATCACTTGCACAAGGTGCTGTGTGGGAGTGCAGGAGGCCTAGGCTGACACAAAAGGTTGACAGCATGCATGTGAGTCAGAAAGGAAGCAGGTAAGATGGACCATGGAAAGGTGCCATGTGTGTCTGTAGGTGACCTGCATTTGACAGTGGTGTTTGAGTGTGTGTCTGTACACAGTCAAGCACAGTGCTAGCCCTACATGTGTGTATGTTGGACGGATTTGGACCATACATGATAGAATTGCAGTTCAGAATTCCCGGCACATGAACACGGGAACTGGCTCTGCCAGGAGTTACACTGGCACCTCCATGTCCAAGGTCAAAAGTGGTGGTAGTACCTGATGGTGACTGCTGTCTGCTGGGACCGTGTGTCCCCTCAGGAATGCACATGACCATGAGCCCATGGCCTGCCATGTCATGGTGTGGACAACACACTCCTCTCTGTAGAGCTGGATGTAGTTCCACTACAGGAGTGTGATTGTGCACAGCCAAGTGGACTTTCAGCAGAGAGTTGTTGACATACATTTATGAGTCCAACGCTCAATTCCAATCACACAATCCAGCACAGACAATATGCAGTCTAAGACCGAAACTGTCTCAGCCCACCTTCTGCCCATTGCATCAGTCAACCAATCCAGGGTGTCCCCAATGCAGTGGAGGCAGTCACTGATGTCAGAGTGTGCTGCAGCCATAACCCTAAGCATATGCTTGATCTGTTCAGAATGTGCCTGTGCCTCCATGATGGCTCAAAACATGAGCTGAGTGACCCATGATGTGACACCTACTACAGGCAGTGAATGGACAGCAGACATCCTACAAGCACAGCTGTCAGTCCACCTGCATGGGACCTTGACAGCTCTATGGCTATAGCCAGTGTCTTCACTCACTGGAGCCAAAATTGCCACAATTTCCTCTTCAATGTCCCCACCCTCTGTTCAATATCTGTGGCCTCCGGGGAAGGGGTATGTGTGGGCATACTGACTGTGTTCTGTGACAATGGCAGCAGAAGAGGGATGTCTACCTCTGGGACAGATTCAGCCCCCTACACCCCCCACCTATGCCTCACTGTGGCCACCATCATCATCAGAGTTTGAAGAGACGCTGACATCAGGTTGTGTAGGGGACAGAGACTAACCCTCCAGTCACCTGTGATAAGAAAGAAAAAAGTGGTACATGAATACCTGCACTACTGTGTATGAAAAATACACCAATACTCATAATAACAAAGACCCACAACTGGATTAATGTTTCCTCTCCACTTTCATCCAAAATAGACTTCTTCAGAACAAAATACGCATTCAACTCAAGACCTTTATAACAATCACTTCAAGTAAATCAAGTAAAACATGACCAATGCAATTTACATTTAATTAAGCAATATGACACTATACTTGATAAAACAAGACATAAAAACCCAGTACACCTTTCTTAACAAATATATTGAAATACACGTTTCACTGCCTTATTTAATGTCCTTTCAACCTTTTGTATTTTAAAAGGCATTTTAGAATAAATACCACATTTAAACCAGACAGCTTATCTTTTTGTAATTGTAACTGTCACTGCCAAAGTGTTTCTATTTGTTCAACTACACTCCTATGATTACCCCCTCTAAGATCCTTATTTACCTGTTCCAGAATGGAAAATAAAAACATTCTACCCAGTTTACACACAACATTATGTTTAAATAGGACATTATTCTGGTCTTTAACTTTAATAGAATCTAAATGTCCCTTAAAACAGTGTCATGGTTACCAGGAGTAGGACCATGACCTTGGCCAATACCTGAAGAACCTGTGAAAAGGTGAGGGTGAGGTAATGTCAGTACCAAATAATGTTTTAGCACAACAAGGTAATACATCCATATATCTGACATTTACAGTACTTACTATGTTGCTTGTTGTATTGGTCACATTCTGCACTGAGGTGCTCTGTGCATTCTGAGTATGAGAGTACAACTGAGGTAAATCACTCCTCCCAAAGAACTAAGACCTGACACCCATGTAAAAGTATGTACAGTCTGGCACACTGACAATGCTGATCACATTAGGCCTACCTGCATGCTCCTCTGCTGTGGAGACTGTAGCATCCACCTCCACGATGTATGGGGTGATGGATGCCTGGGAGCTGTCATATGTGCCTAGGTTCACCAGGAATTACTCAGTGGCCATGAGTGGTTGCTCCTCTGCAGGCCCTCCACCAGTGACAGTACAATCCCTGGCTACATTTGCTGCCTTTTGTCATGCAGCATTGATAATGGCCATTGCACAGTGTCAAACCTGCTCATATGTCCTGCTCTGAAGGCTTGTGCCATTCACATCACAGATAAGGTATGCCCATAATGCAGCCCACTGTTCCCTGTTTTGCTTCTCCCTGGACAGTAGGCTGTGATGATGTTGCCTTAGTCCTTTCAGTATAATGTCATTTTCTGCATCAGAGAAGGGTGCATAGCATCTATGATACATGATTCCTGAAACACAAAAAAAGGGAAACACATTACAGGATCACATACATGGAATACTATGTAGAGATACAGCAGGGACAACATGGATAGCCCTATCCACTGCTTGCTCACATGTCATACTCACAGTGTTCAAACATACTAAGTTTGTGGATACAATTGAGACAGTAGCAATAGTCAGGTATCCCCATGTGTGCCATGAGAGATACTGCTGTTTAATCATACACCCACCACTCAGGTTTACTGTGGTGTGCCCCCTATGAACAACCCCCTGATAATGCATTATAGGAACAGTGCCACACAATTAGCAGTGTGCTATTACAAGCACTAAAAAGGGACAGTCCAAAGAGACCAGTGTGCCACAATGACAACAGACAATGATGCACCCTTGATGTATACTATAGTACATCCTGTGTATGTGTAAGACAGCAGGAGATCAATGACAGGTTTAATGCTGTATTCCCTATTCCCCATATGTTTATTTACCCATTTTCATAAAAGTGTGCCCTATGTGAGGAAAGTCTTGTACAGACTGGCTACCATAGCCAGCTGCTTACCTTTTAAACATGCTTCTCATTAGCAGGTGATTGCCTCTAAACCAATCTGTGGGACTGAAATGCTAATTGTAGCTAACACAGCTAATTTGCAGTATCATCAGCCAATGACATGTAACCACTGTACAATATATAAGTGCTTTATGTAGATTAGGGTTTTTTCTGATATGTTGTGGTTGACATTACTGGGGTGAGGAAACTACATCATCACAGATAGGGTAGGTTTGTAACAGAAGCCTTACCATAGAGATGTGTATGCTACAGGTTGCAGCTCCTTCTGCAGGTAATAGGCATAGGCAGCGGGTGTGAACACTTTGGAAGACAACAACCTGTAGGAGTAACTGTGGGATCTATGTCAGACTTGTTGTAGCAGCAGAGCCAGAGTGAGGCAACCCTTTCCATTCCAAATAAGGCATGTGTTTAAGGTAAGTATATTAGGCAACTGTATCACTAACAGAGTACTAGGCAACATGTTTGTTGTGTCCTTGTGTAAGATGGGGTAAAAATACAAGAATATGTCCACCATTTGGGAAACTGCCAAGCCATGTGTTACAGTCTGATAGTAATTTGCAGCATGTCTGAGGCAGGCCTTGTTACAAGCAGGGACTTACAATGTCCATGTTAGCTGAGCAGCTGTGATAATCTACACAATGACTTTGGAATGATTGTGTGGTGCACTCTGATATTAGTGGCCCTTATTGCAACACCTACATTGACATCCTGTGTGAATGCATATTAATGCATGACATGACACTTTATGGACATATACGTTTTGCTATAGGGATGTGTGAAGTGTGTTCCTACCTGCAGGCCTGTGACCTCCATTATTGAAAAGCAGACATGTCATTTGAAATGCACTGTATGGCTAAAGAGTCCATGACTCAGTTATTAATTTCTGCCTTCACAATACTGTAAATTCACTCCTACACACCACTGGATTTGAACTCAGGACTGTGTGGCAAAATTTACCATTTGCAAGGAAATTAACAGACTGAGGTATTGAGTCACTGCTTAGGAGGTGAATTTGCAAGATATATGTGCACAAATACAGGCTGTGACATACATTTTCTACATCCATCAGTATGTGCATGACTTTCTATGGATGGATGTGTGCAGCAGGGTCCCAGTTGAACATGTATTTTGTCATTAATGCTTTAGCAGGTGTCTTTCTACATGACGCTGCTGAAGGGCACATTTACTTGCTATCACAGGCCTCACTTACATCCATTATTATGTCTTTGGCTTTTTAGTGGTGTACTATTGTACTAGAGTCCAAGGTACTCACCCACTTTTAATCTTTTTAATTTAATTACATTTTAATCAAGTTCATGCAATGTGACATGGCATGCAGCTCAGCTGAAACACACTTAATGACTGTAACTGACAATTATGTTTTGTAAAAGTCCAAAAAGCAAAGGTATGGCTTTATTCACACAAGCGCTTTCACACATAGCTTCATCAGGTGCATAATACATGCTGATTAGAACCACTATTTATACTAACAATTGATCATGTGACAAAACCTAATTATAAATATTTAAGTGAACATACAGTTAAAAAATGTCATAAAAACTTTTTGTATAAAACATTAAACAATGTTACATGCTTATATATATATATATATATATATATATATATATATATATAAAATAAACAAGTTGTAGAAATAATTATAATTACTTCTTCAAAGACCTTTTCTGTAATGTTGGTTTAATAGGAACATGGTCATTTAGACCATGCCCACAGTTTGCCCTTAATCTAATAATCCAACCTACTTCTAACTCTTCAGTTCTATGTCTTATATTTCCCCTTCTCACAGTCTCAAAAGTTTTAGCTAGTACCAAGAACATAAAAACATGTTTTATATCTGTTTGCATAACATGCTTGGCAAGTGCATTAATACCATTCATTCTCCTAATGTTATACAAATGTTCTCTAATACTCTCTCTAAGACTGCGGTCAGTCTTACCTACATAATATTTATTACATAGGATACAGACAGCAAGATATACAACATGCATAGTGCCACAATAAGCACTAGTAGTAAGATTGTAAAATTCACCTGTATCTGGATGTTTAAATTCAGAAGCTGTGGACACATAACTACAATAATTGCATGTCCCACATGGTTTAGTGCCCGAATTATTAATTAAATATTCATTCTGAGATTTATGACATAACCTAGACTTCAAAGATTTCATATTCTTAAAAGAAAATTGAGGTTTTATACCAACCAAAGCTTTAATGTTATCATCCATCATCAGAATGCCCCAATGCTTATTTATAATTTCTGTATACAATTTTACATATCCAGTATAATGCATAGACATTCTAAGTCGATTATCAAAGGTTCTATTCTTTTTACCAGAATGTTCAGAAAAGTAGGGTTTAGCTACGATGGATCTCACAGCATCTATGGCTGCAAAATTCTTCCTCACCAACCCCTGTTCATAACCCCTAGCAACCAAATCCAACCCAATTTTAGTTTTATGATGCTCATAATCTTCGTCCCTCACATTGAGTCTTGATGCTCTAAAAAAATGATTTTTAACAACATTATCAAAAACAAAATTCGGATGCATGCTACCCCTACTAAGTAACTGGTTAACATGACATTCCTTCTTGTACAATCTACTAATTCAGCCACCTTTTTCATCCTTACATACGTATACATCTAAAAACTGTATACCTTCCGTAGAATAATTCAATGTAAATTTCAAAAAGTCAGATGACAAATTAATGTATTTAATAAATTCCATCAGTTGTATTTCCGTACCATTCCAAATCAAAAAAAGGTCACCCACAAATCGTTTATGAAATAAAATATATGTGTAAAATGGACCTTGCATCAAATGTTGAGTTTCCCATACCCTCATCACTTAATTCGCATAGCTGTTTGAGCAAGAGCTCCCCATAGCGACACCATTTTTCTGCCAATAAATTTCTTGATTGAATACAAATATATTATTGCATAAATCCAAACCCAATAAAGTTTGTATTAAATATATCTCATCCTCTTCATAGTCATTCAATAATTCAGTGACATATTCTATACCTACAGTATTGGGTATTACAGTGAAGAGAGAGGTCACGTCCAAGGTAACGAAAAACATATTCCCATTAACAATAACTTTCCTTGAAAACTCATATAATTCTTTCAAAAATTGTTCAGTATCTCTTAAAATTACTTTCGATGTACTAACCAAAGGTCTCAAACTCTTCTCAAGATATATAGACAAAGATTCTGTACACCAATTATTACCCGCCACAATAGGTCTCATAGGAGGTTTGGTAACCACCTACACAAGCCAGGAAAAATGAAGCAGGATATCCCAAAAAAATGGTTCTTTATTGAGCCATGACACTAAAAGCACACCATAAACGCCTTAAACACATACAAGTGCGTTTTCGTCATAAAACCATTCAACTTCATCAGATGCTGGCAACTGTACAAAAACCCATTTTTATTTAATTACATATTAGTTGCTACCTATCAGAATGCTTCAATTACATTTAAAACAGCAAATCAGTTTTGTTTCCTTCTAAATTAAATATTCATGAGTAATTCATTTAGATATTCATGAATAATTCATTTAAAATACGCCCCTCATTCTGACAAATGTGTTCATTTGAAGTCAGTGTTACATGTATTACTTAAAAAGATTTTTATCATATAAATAAATCATTTAAATACAATTTGATACTTTAGTGTACCAAGTTAAAAATTAATTAATATCCAAAATAAAAAACAAATGCATGAATTAAACAAATAAATAGAAGAATATATAAATAAATAAATATATATATATATATATATATATATATGCCTATGCATTTAAATCATGTATTTGTCTTTATGAAACCAGTGCATTAGTTTTTATTATTATTCTATTCACATCTTCACTTTCAAAAATTTCCCCTATGTACATTATTCAACTAATATAAATTGGACATGATTACAATTTAGCGGTTCTTAATTTCAGTATAGGTAAAATTGAGATATATTCATTCAAGCCTGGGGGGTTCCCTGCATCCAGGGTTAATTGCCACCACAATTCCCTAACCTCAATTTTTTCTTCCCAGGGTCCTCCTCTTCCATCAAGCTTAACTTGTTCCAAAACCACAAAAGTATATTTTGCTTCAGGGCATTTTTTTAAATGTTTAAATAAAGCGTTGGTGTCTTTACATGTAGCTATCTCATAATAATGTTCGTATATCCTCCTTTTGAGCTTTCTTTCAGTTTTTCCCACGTAGAAGGATTTACTGATTACACAGGAAGCTAACTAAGTACACCAAACCTGTAGATTCACGATTATATAAACCCCTGCTAACTAACCACTTGTTTCTACTTTCTAGATAGAATCTACCTATATTCATAATATAGTGGCATTGATTACAGTGTCCACATTTGTAGGTCCCTGTTTTATATTTTATTGTTTAATTATTTTGTTGATTCTCCAAAACTGACCTTATGTTCTGGGAATTTTTGTATATAATTTTTTGAGGCATTTTAGATATTTTGTCTAAATCTGTAATAGCCACAAATCTTTCCCATTCACTCAAAAATTTCTTTTTAACAATATTGTTTATAGCATTATATTCTAAAACTAATGCATGTTCATAATTAGAACCATCAATATCTTGTCTCACTACCTGTTTCTTTCCATCCACCATTATTCAAAATTGGTTGAAACCTACTAGTCCTACCATTTTCTACTTCTTCCTTAATATCCTTAATAAACTTGGAAGGGTATCCTCTTTCAAGGAACATAGATTCTAGAAATTCACATTCTACCTCAAAATCTTCGTCTGTACTCGTCATTCGACTCCCCCTTACAAACTGCCCCTTTACAATATTTTTCTTGCAGTGGAGGGGGTGGGCACTGTCGAAGTGCAAAAAGGAATTACAATATGTTTCCTTTCTAAATACTCTTGTTTCAAATTTAATATTCACCTTATAAATTTCTATATCTAAATATTGCACATTTTTTTCGGAAATAGGGAAATTGTTCATAAGGGGTTAAGGGTGTGGAAATTTCCGAACAATGTTGTGGCAGGATCTGTGTATCATAAAGAACTGCTTACTGTATTTAACAACTGTGGTTTGGATGTTTTGAAACTTATGATCAAAGAAAATAATCAGGTTTTAGAAATTGTATACAAAGATATTGAAGAAATTGACCAGTGCATTAAAAACAATCTTATGTTCACTATTCTAGAGGAGAAAGATAAGTACTTCAAGTTAAGTAAAGATATTGATTTTAAGTGTAATGATAATAGAAAGCTTAAGAAATTGGAGAGAGATATCACAGATTACAATAATGAAGTTAGCTATCCTAAACCACCATACAAAAACCACTATATGGGTGGGGATAGGATGGATGGTCCCTTTGAACCAATTGGAATGGGATTTGAGGGGTTATGTGTAGAGAATGAGTTTAGAGATGAAAATGAAAATTATGATGAAGAATTTCCACCTTTAAGGAGATCTGAAAGGCTTATGAATAAAAAGAGATCTCCACAGCCAAATTTTCAATGGAGGGGGGGAGGAGGGGAAGAGGAAGGTATTGAATGAACTCCGACCCCCCACTGCAAATGATGGTGACATAGTAACTACCAACGGAATTAAAAATATATTTAACAACTTTTCCATATATAATTTTAGTGGCATTGATATACAGAAGGGGCATTTTGGACTGCTTTCAAAAGGGTTAAAATTTATTCCCTATAAAAAAGGAGATATTGCTAATACCTTAATAGATATAAAGATGTTTCTAAGAAAGGTGAATCTAAATATTGTGCTGCAAACACCTTTAAATAAAGATAAAAAGGAATTGAGGCGGAAAACTACCTACAACCCCCCACTTCATCCTCAATTAAGGAATTTAGAAAAAATAGTAGAACAAGAAGTAAGGAAAGAACAACACAAATATATCAGATATAAGGACAATTTAAGTAAAGAAGAAAAGTATTGTTTGGATGAATTGAGAAATAACACCAAGATCCGGGTAATGAAACCTGATAAAGGGGGAGGGGTGGTCATAATGGACAACATTCACTATGAGAGTAAAATGAACAGTATTTTATGGGAAGATGGAAAGTATTCTTGTGTTTCAAGGAACGAAGTTAATATTGCTTATCACAAAATTGATTTAGGTTTACTAGATATGGTGCAAGAAGAATTAATTGATTTTAATACTTATAGATATTTAAAGGTAGACAAACCGAGGATACCCTCTTTGTTTGGGATCCCAAAAATTCATAAACATGATACTGACCCCCCCTTCAGACCCATAGTTTCTGCTGAGGGGTCAAAAACACACCCCTTAGCCAAATATGTGGATACAAAATTAAAAAGAACATGGGTAGGTAGAGAATTGATATTGAGAGACTCCTGGGATCTATTGAAGGCTATTTCTCATGATTTATACGAGGATAATTTGTTATTTGTAACCATTGATATAGTGGATTTGTTCTCATCTATTCCATGGAAGGAAGGTATGGGAATGTTTGAAGAAATAGTTTACCAAGATAGAGAATTAACTCAAAAAGAAAAATTGGTCAACACTTGGTTGATGGAGATGGTGTTGAGAAATAACTTTTTGTATTTCAAAGGGGAATGCTTTCAGCAGACACAAGGAGTAGCCATGGGGGCAGCCTGCACCCCTACTTTTGCTAATCTTGTTTTGGCTAAATGGGAAGAGAAATTCATTATTCCTACAGAATTTAGAAACTATTGGAAATTATATCGTAGATATTTAGATGATATAATAATTTTCTGGAAGGGGGGAAGAGAAAAACTTAAATAATTTTTGGATTATCTGAATAAATCAACTAATTTCCTAAGGTTTACACATAAGATTTCCAAAAAGAAATGTGCAATATTTAGATATAGAAATTTATAAGGTGAATAATAAATTTGAAACAAGAGTATTTAGAAAGGAAACATATTGTAATTCCTTTTTGCACTTCGACAGTGCCCACCCCCTCCACTGCAAGAAAAATATTGTAAAGGGGCAGTTTGTAAGGGGGAGTTGAATGACGAGTACAGACGAAGATTTTGAGGTAGAATGTGAATTTCTAGAATCTATGTTCCTTGAAAGAGGATACCCTTCCAAGTTTATTAAGGATATTAAGGAAGAAGTAGAAAAAGGTAGGACTAGTAGGTTTCAACCAATTTTGAATAATGGTGGATGGAAAGAAACAGAGGTAGTGAGACAAGATATTGATGGTTCTAATTATGAACATGCATTAGTTTTAGAATATAATGCTATAAACAATATTGTTAAAAAGAAATTTTTGAGTGAATGGGAAAGATTTGTAGCTATTACAGATTTAGACAAAATATCTAAAATGCCTCAAAAAATTATATACAAAAATTCCCAGAACATAAGGTCAATTTTGGAGAATCAACAAAATAATAAGACAATAAAAAATAAAACAGGGACCTACAAATGTGGACACTGTAATCAATGCCACTATATTATGAATATAGATAGATTCTATCTAGAAAGTAGAAACAAGTGGTTAGTTAGCAGGGGTTTATATAATTGTGAATCTAAAGGTTTGGTGTACTTAGCTTCCTGTGTAATCTGTAAATCCTTCTACGTGGGAAAAACTGAAAGAAAGCTCAAAAGGAGGATATACGAACATTATTATGAGATAGCTACATGTAAAGACACCAACGCTTTATTTAAACATTTAAAAAAATGCCCTGAAGCAAAATATACTTTTGTAGTTTTGGAACAAGTTAAGCTTGATGGAAGAGGGGGACCCTGGGAAGAAATAATTGAGGTTAGGGAATTGTGGTGGCAATTAACCCTGGATGCAGGGAACCCCCCAGGCTTGAATGAATATATCTCAATTTTACCTATACTGAAATTAAGAACAGCTAAATTGTAATCATGACCAATTTATATTAGTTGAATAATGTACATAGGGGAAATTTTTGAAAGTGAAGATGTGAATAGAATAATAATAAAAACTAATGCACTGGTTTCATAAAGACAAATACATGATTTAAATGCATAGGCATATATATATATTTATTTATTTATATATTCTTCTATTTATTTGTTTGTTAATTCATGCATTTGTTTTTTATTTTGGATATTAATTAATTTTTTAACTTGGTACACTAAAGTATCAAATTGTATTTAAATGATTTATTTATATGATAAAAATCTTTTTAAGTAATACATGTAACACTGACTTCAAATGAACACATTTGTCAGAATGAGGGGTGTATTTTAAATGAATTATTCACGAATATTTAAATGAATTACTCATGAATATTTAATTTAGAAGGAAACAAAACTGATTTGCTGTTTTAAATTTAATTGAAGCATTCTGATAGGTAGCAACTAATATGTAATTAAATAAAAATGGGTTTTTGTACAGTTGCCAGCATCTGATGAAGTTGAATGGTTTTATGACGAAAACGCACTTGTATGTGTTTAAGGCGTTTATGGTGTGCTTTTAGCGTCGTGGCTCAATAAAGAACCATTTTTTTGGGATATCCTGCTTCATTTTTCCTGGCTTGTGTAGGTGGTTACCAGTACTTTTGGCTTGGATTCTGCTTATTTTTTGTTACTTCTCATAGGAGGTTTGTTACTATTTTTGTGTACTTTCGGTAAACCTTTTATGATAGGAATGGTAGGATTAGATGTTTGAAAATACATAGCTAATTCATGGTTTATTAGTGAAATTGCTTCTAACCAATCAATAGCTTTACTTACATTGTTAATCATATTATCTACTCGTGCAGATGTAATAACTTCATATGAGGTTTTGTCTAATAACAAATCATACATAGCTTTGTCATAATCAGACCTATTCATCACAACAATCTGGCCCCCTTTATCAGCAGGCCTAATAACTAGATCCTGTCGCTTTTCCAATGCTACTAATGCATCATGTTCTGATCTAGTTAAATTAAACCTAGGACGTATTCCTTGCGACTTGCATTTATTATTATAAACATCATATATATCAGAAATACAAAGTTGTTCGAATGCATTAACCAACATGTTATTCTTCGGTACATACAAACTAGGTTTCTTAAAACAACCTGCCTTTGGATCTTGCATGTCTTGAAACAAAGTTTTAAGAGAAAGATTACGTGCAAACATTTTAACATCTAAAATAATGTCTGTTATACGCATATCAGCTGTAGGTACAAATATTAAACCTTTGTTTAAAACAGTTAACTCAGATTCAGTTAAACAATGGGTAGATAAATTAATAACTAATGCTTTCTCTGTTGAAATGCTTTCTTTATTGTTAATGGGCTGGTCGATGTTGCATTCAACGTCCGTTTGTA
This sequence comes from Protopterus annectens, assembly GCF_019279795.1. Taxonomy (NCBI): domain Eukaryota; kingdom Metazoa; phylum Chordata; order Ceratodontiformes; family Protopteridae; genus Protopterus; species Protopterus annectens. The sequence goes on along the minus strand of NC_056730.1, from coordinate 281,459,250 downwards.
TCTGGTTGTACTCCTGCCTCTCTGCTGTTGGTTGTATTGTCCCTTCCTTACTTTGCTCTTAGATCTCTCCCTTACTGGAAGGGAAAATTGAGACCCATACCTTGTAACCCCTGTAAAAAATTAACATTCAAAGCATTACCTTTCTCTTGGTTGGTAATCAAAGGTGGAAACTCAGAGTCAGCGGACCTGTGCACATACGATATTGTTGTGATAGTCTTCCTAACGGCTCCCTGTTCTGATACAGTTTTTGATAACAAGGGAACCGCTTCACAAAACTCAGTCTCTACCAAACATTGGTCTGTGCGTGAAGTAACATTATCTGTGGCCAGGACTGCCACCAACTGCTTTCCCAAGCCAGTAGCTTCATTAATTCGCCTGGTGTTGGAAAACTCTTGAACTTGTTCTAAAATTGTCGACCGCTGTTGTAACACTCCTGTCGGTCGACCACTCTGCTGAGGTTGCTGTGAAGTATACGATTGGTCCACCAAATCACATGACCACGTGAAAATACTTCCTGTAGAGAAATCTTGGCGGTCGCGTTTAACTTTATTCATCTTTATTTGTATCAGTTTTCTGCCATACATAAGTACATTATCAACAGTATCAGTTAAGGGTTTCTCTAACACAGTAAAACTGTATTTAGAATGAAGTGCGAGATATTTGGTCTTAATATTCTCAAGCAGCAACACTTCCTGTCTATTAGCTGAGGCTATCATTAGTTGTAAATAACCCATGCTGGTAGAAAGATTGAGCTGTTGCCAACTAGTTAATAAAACAGAATCACAGTCATTCTGAGCAGGCATCTTCAAAACCCTTAAGCCACGAGGTATTATCTGCTCATTTAAACATAATTGTAAATGAAACCTTTCATACTGAGTCCTTTTAAGCTTACATAACTCTTTTTCCAGGTTCAACAAATCACTTTTCAGTGCCAAATAGTCATATTGAGGAATCCCTTCACCTTCAATTGGTGTAAAGTCACTCATAAGTGGATTTTCCTTGTCACAAAACTTAGATATGAATGCATCAACATTCAGTTCATGACAGTCCATGTACTCAGCATCTTCTACTGATTCAAATACCTCTATAGCTTCATTTCCTGTAGCCATATTAAAGCTGTTGTTACTCAGTAGGGGTAGCATGCATCCAAATTTTGTTTTTGATAATGTTGTTAAAAATCAATTTTTTAGAGCATCAAGACTCAATGTGAGGGACGAAGATTATGAGCATCATAAAACTAAAATTGGGTTGGATTTGGTTGCTAGGGGTTACGAAGAGGGGTTGGTGAGGAAGAATTCTGCAGCCATAGATGCTGTGAGATCCATCGTAGCTAAACCCTACTTTTCTGAACATTCTTGTAAAAAGTATAGAACCTTTGATAATCGACTTAGAATGTCTATGCATTATACTAGAGATGTAAAATTGTATACAGAAATTATACATAAGCATTGGGGCATTCTGATGACGGATGATAACATTAAAGCTTTGGTTGGTACAAAACCTCAATTTTCTTTTAAGAATATGAAATCTTTGAAGTCTAGGTTATGTCATAAATCTCAGAATGAATATTTAATTAATAATTCGGGCACTAAACCATGTGGGACATGCAATTATTGTAGTTATGTGTCCACAGCTTCTGAATTTAAACATCCAGATACAGGTGAATTTTACAAACTTACTACTAGTGCTGATTGTGGCACTATGCATGTTGTATATCTTGCTGTCTGTACCCTATGTAATAAATATTATGTAGGTAAGACTGACCGCCGTCTTAGAGAGAGGATTAGAGAACATTTGTATAACATTAAGAGAATGAATGGTATTAATGCACTTGCCAAGCATGTTATGCAGACAGATATAAAACATGTTTTTATGTTCTCGGTACTAGCTAAAACTTTTGAGACTGTGAGAAGGGGTAATATAAGACATAAAACTGAAGAGTTAGAAGCAGGTTGGATTATTAGATTAAGGGCAAACTGTGGGCATGGTCTAAATGACCATGTTCCTATTAAACCAACATTACAGAAAAGGTCTTTGAAGAAGTAATTATAATTATTTCAACAACTTGTTTATTTTATATACACACATATATATATATATATATATATATATATATATATATATATATATATGAGCATGTAGCATTGTTTAATGTTTTATACAAAAAGTTTTTATGACATTTTTTAACTGTATGTTCACTTAAATATTTATAATTAGGTTTTGTCACATGATCAATTGTTAGTATAAATAGTGGTTCTAATCAGCATGTATTATGCACCTGATGAAGCTATGTGTGAAAGCGTTTGTGTGAATAAAGCTGAGCTGACATCTACTTCTTGGATTTTGGATTCGTATTTTCATAGATTTTTGAAGTTTGGAGCCATACCTTTGCTTTTTGGACTTTTACTTGACTTTTATATCTTTTACCAAAGGTTTAGCTGTTGAACTGGTAACAATTTTTACTTGCCTTATTTGTTCTGAGTCTTTACCAAACAACAGCTTTAATATGGTTACAGGAAATGAAGCTATAGAGGTATTTAAATCAGTAGAAGATGCTGAGTACATGGACTGTCATGAATTGAATGTTGATGCATTCATATCTAAGTTTTGTGACAAGGAAAATCCACTTATGAGTGACTTTACACCAATTGAAGGTGAAGGGGTTTCTCAATATGACTATTTGGCACTGAAAAGTGATTTGTTGAACCTGGAAAAAGAGTTATGTAAGCTTAAAAGGACTCAGTATGAAAGGTTTCACTTACAATTATGTTTAAATGATCAGATAATACCTCGTGGCTTAAGAGTTTTGAAGATGCCTGCTCAGAATGATTGTGATTCTGTTTTATTAACTAGTTTGCAAAAGCTCAATATTTCTACCAGCATGGGTTACTTACAACTATTGATAGCCTCAGCTAATAGACAGGAATTGTTGCTGCTTGAGAATATTAAGACCAAATATCTCACACTTCATTCTAAATACAGTCCAAACATGATACTGACCCCCTTCAGACCCATAGTTTCTGCTGAGGGGTCAAAAACACACCCCTTAGCCAAATATGTGGATACAAAATTAAAAAGAACATGGGTAGGTAGAGAATTGATATTGAGAGACTCCTGGGATCTATTGAAGGCTATTTCTCATGATTTATAATGAGGATAATTTGTTATTTGTAACCATTGATATAGTGGATTTGTTCTCATCTATTCCATGGAAGGAAGGTATGGGAATGTTTGAAGAAATAGTTTACCAAGATAGAGAATTAACTCAAAAAGAAAATTGGTCAACACTTGGTTGATGGAGATGGTGTTGAGAAATAACTTTTGTATTTCAAAGGGGAATGCTTTCAGCAGACACAAGGAGTAGCCATGGGGGCAGCCTGCACCCCTACTTTTGCTAATCTTGTTTTGGCTAAATGGGAAGAGAAATTCATTATTCCTACAGAATTTAGAAACTATTGGAAATTATATCGTAGATATTTAGATGATATAATAATTTTCTGGAAGGGGAAGAGAAAACTTAAATAATTTTTGGATTATCTGAATAAATCAACTAATTTCCTAAGGTTTACACATAAGATTTCCAAAAAGAAATGTGCAATATTTAGATATAGAAATTTATAAGGTGAATAATAAATTTGAAACAAGAGTATTTAGAAAGGAAACATATTGTAATTCCTTTTTGCACTTCGCGGACAGTGCCCACCCTCCACTGCAAGAAAAATATTGTAAAGGGGCAGTTTGTAAGGGGGAGTTGAATGACGAGTACAGACGAAGATTTTGAGGTAGAATGTGAATTTCTAGAATCTATGTTCCTTGAAAGAGGATACCCTTCCAAGTTTATTAAGGATATTAAGGAAGAAGTAGAAAAAGGTAGGACTAGTAGGTTTCAACCAATTTTGAATAATGGTGGATGGAAAGAAACAGAGGTAGTGAGACAAGATATTGATGGTTCTAATTATGAACATGCATTAGTTTTAGAATATAATGCTATAAACAATATTGTTAAAAAGAAATTTTTGAGTGAATGGGAAAGATTTGTAGCTATTACAGATTTAGACAAAATATCTAAAATGCCTCAAAAAATTATATACAAAAATTCCCAGAACATAAGGTCAATTTTGGAGAATCAACAAAATAATAAGACAATAAAAAATAAAACAGGGACCTACAAATGTGGACACTGTAATCAATGCCACTATATTATGAATATAGATAGATTCTATCTAGAAAGTAGAAACAAGTGGTTAGTTAGCAGGGGTTTATATAATTGTGAATCTAAAGGTTTGGTGTACTTAGCTTCCTGTGTAATCTGTAAATCCTTCTACGTGGGAAAAACTGAAAGAAAGCTCAAAAGGAGGATATACGAACATTATTATGAGATAGCTACATGTAAAGACACCAACGCTTTATTTAAACATTTAAAAAAATGCCCTGAAGCAAAATATACTTTTGTAGTTTTGGAACAAGTTAAGCTTGATGGAAGAGGGGGACCCTGGGAAGAAATAATTGAGGTTAGGGAATTGTGGTGGCAATTAACCCTGGATGCAGGGAACCCCCCAGGCTTGAATGAATATATCTCAATTTTACCTATACTGAAATTAAGAACAGCTAAATTGTAAACATGACCAATTTATATTAGCTGAATAATGTACATAGGTGAAATTTTTGAAAGTGAGGATGTGAATAGAATAACAATAAAAACTAATGCACTGGTTTCATAAAGACAAATACATGATTTAAATGCATAGGCATATATATACATTTATGTATGTATTTTTTTATTTATTTGTTTGTTAATATGCATTTGTTTTTTACTTTAGATATTAATTAATTTTTTAACTTGGTACGCTAAAGTATTAAACTGTATTTAAATGATTTATTTATATGATAAAATCTTTTAAGTAATACATGTAACACTGACTTCAAATGAACACATTTGTCAGAATGAGGGGTGTATTTTAAATGAATTATTCACGAATATTTAAATGAATTACTCATGAATATTTAATTCAGAAGGAAACAAAACTGATTTGCTGTTTTAAATTTAATTGAAGCATTCTGATAGGTAGCAACTAATATGTAATTAAATAAAAATGGGTTTTTGTACAGTTGCCAGCATCTGATGAAGTTGAATGGTTTTATGACGAAAACGCACTTGTATGTGTTTAAGGCGTTTATGGTGTGCTTTTAGCGTCGTGGCTCAATAAAGAACCATTTTTTGGGATATCCTGCTTCATTTTTCCTGGCTTGTGTAGGTGGTTACCAGTACTTTTGGCTTGGATTCTGCTTATTTTTTGTTACTTCTCATAGGAGGTTTGTTACTATTTTTGTGTACTTTCGGTAAACCTTTTATGATAGGAATGGTAGGATTAGATGTTTGAAAATACATAGCTAATTCATGGTTTATTAGTGAAATTGCTTCTAACCAATCAATAGCTTTACTTACATTGTTAATCATATTATCTACTCGTGCAGATGTAATAACTTCATATGAGGTTTTGTCAAATAGCAAATCATACACAGCTTTGTCATAATCAGACCTATTCATCACAACAATCTGGCCCCCTTTATCAGCATGCCTAATAACTAGATCCTGTCGCTTTTCCAATGCTACTAATGCATCATGTTCTGATCTAGTTAAATTAAACCTAGGACGTATTCCTTGCGACTTGCATTTATTATTATAAACATCATATATATCAATAATACAAAGTTGTTCGAATGCATTAACCAACATGTTATTCTTCGGTATGTACAAACTAGGTTTCTTAAAACAACCTGCCTTTGGATCTTGCATGTCTTGAAACAAAGTTTTAAGAGAAAGATTACGTGCAAACATTTTAACATCTAAAATAATGTCTGTTATACGCATATCAGCTGTAGGTACAAATATTAAACCTTTGTTTAAAACAGTTAACTCAGATTCAGTTAAACAATGGGTAGATAAATTAATAACTAATGCTTTCTCTGTTGAAATGCTTTCTTTATTGTTAATGGGCTGGTCGATGTTGCAGCCAACTTCCGTTTGTATCTGGTTGTACTCTTGCCCCTCTGCTGTTGGTTGTATTGTCCCTTCCTTACTTTGCTCATAGATCTCTCCCTTACTGGAAGGGGAAAATTGAGACCCATACCTTGTAACCCCTGTAAAAAATTATCATTCAAAGCATTACCTTTCTCTTGGTTGGTAATCAAAGGTGGAAACTCAGAGTCAGCGGACCTGTGCACATCCACTATCGTTGTGATAGTCTTCCTAACGGCTCCCTGTTCTGATACAGTTTTTGATAACAAGGGAACCACTTCACAAAACTCAGTCTCTACCAAACATTGGTCTGAGCGTGAAGTAACATTATCTGTGGCCAGGACTGCCACCAACTGCTTTCCCAAGCCAGTAGCTTCATTAATTCGCCCGGTGTTGGAAAACTCTTGAACTTGTTCTAAAATTGTCGACCGCTGTTGTAACACTCCTGTCGGTCGACCACTCTGCTGAGGTTGCTGTGAAGTATACGATTGGTCAACCGAATCACGTGACCACTTGAAAATACTTCCTGTAGAGAAATCTTGGCGGTCGCGTTTAACTTTATTCATCTTTATTTGTATCAGTTTTCTGCCATACATAAGTACATTATCAACAGTATCAGTTAAGGGTTTCTCTAACACAGTAAAACTGTATTAAGAATGAAGCACGAGATATTTGGTCTTAATATTCTCAACCACCAACACTTCCTGTCTATTAGCTAAGGCTATCAATAGTTGTAAATAACCCATGCAGGTAGAAATATTGAGCTGTTGCCAACTAGTTAATAAAACAGAATCACAATCATTCTGAGCAGGCATCTTCCAAACCCTTAAGCCACGAGGTATTATCTGCTCATTTAAACATAATTGCAAGTGAAACCTTTCATACTGAGTCCTTTTAAGCTTACATAACTCTTTTTCCAGGTTCAACAAATCACTTTTCAGTGCCAAATAGTCATATTGAGGAATCCCTTCACCTTCAATTGGTGTAAAGTCACTCATAAGTGGATTTTCCTTGTCACAAAACTTAGATATGAATGCATCAACATTCAGTTCATGACAGTCCATGTACTCAGCATCTTCTACTGATTCAAATACCTCTATAGCTTTATTTCCTGTAGCCATATTAAAACTGTTGTTACTCAGTAGGGGTAGCATGCATCCGAATTTTGTTTTTGATAATGTTGTTAAAAATCAATTTTTTAGAGCATCAAGACTCAATGTGAGGGACGAAGATTATGAGCATCATAAAACTAAAATTGGGTTGGATTTGGTTGCTAGGGGTTACGAACAGGGGTTGTTGAGGAATAATTCTGCAGCCATAGATGCTGTGAGATCCACCGTAGCTAAACCCTACTTTTCTGAACATTCTGGTAAAAAGAATCGAACCTTTCATAATCGACTTAGAATGTCTATGCATTATACTAGAGATGTAAAATTGTATACAGAAATTATAAATAAGCATTGGGGCATTCTGATGACGGATGATAACATTAAAGCTTTGGTTGGTATAAAACCTCAATTTTCTTTTAAGAATATGAAATCTTTGAAGTCTAGGTTATGTCATAAATCTCAGAATGAATATTTAATTAATAATTCGGACACTAAACCATGTGGGACATGCAATTATTGTAGTTATGTGTCCACAGCTTCTGAATTTAAACATCCAGATACAGGTGAATTTTACAAACTTACTACTAGTGCTGATTGTGGCACTATGCATGTTGTATATCTTGCTGGCTGTACCCTATGTAATAAATATTATGTAGGTAAGACTGACCGCAGTCTTAGAGAGAGGATTAGAGAACATTTGTATAACATTAGGAGAATGAATGGTATTAATGCACTTGCCAAGCATGTTATGCAAACAGATATAAAACATGTTTTTATGTTCTCGGTACTAGCTAAAACTTTTGAGACTGTGAGAAGGGGTAATATAAGACATAGAACTGAAGAGTTAGAAGCAGGTTGGATTATTAGATTAAGGGAAAACTGTGGGCATGGTCTAAATGACCATGTTCCTATTAAACCAACATTACAGAAAAGGTCTTTGAAGAAGTAATTATAATTATTTTATATTTGTTTATTTTATATATATATATATATATATATATATATATATATATATATATATATATATATATATGAGCATGTAGCATTGTTTAATGTTTTATACAAAAAGTTTTTATGACAGCTTTTAACTGTATGTTCACTTAAATATTTATAATTAGGTTTTGTCACATAATCAATTGTTAGTATAAATAGTGGTTCTAATCAGCATGTATTATGCACCTGATGAAGTTATGTGTGAAAGCGCTTGTGTGAATAAAGCTGAGCTGACATCTACATCTTGGATTTTGGATTCGTATTTTCATAGATTTTTGAAGTTTGGAGCCATACCTTTGCTTTTTGGACTTTTACTTGACTTTTATATCTTTTAGCAAAGGTTTAGCTGTTGAACTGGTAACATTTTTTACTTGCCTTATTTGTTCTGAGTCTTTGCCAAACAACAGCTTTAATATGGCCACAGGAAATGAAGCTATAGAGGTATTTGAATTAGTTGAAGATGCTGAGTACATGGACTGTCATGACCTGAATGTTGATGCATTCATATTTAAGTTTTGTGACAAGGAAAATCCACTTATGAGTGACTTTACACCAATTAAAGGTGAAGGGGTTTCTCAATATGACTATTTGGCACTGAAAAGTGATTTGTTGAACCTGGAAAAAGAGTTATGTAAGCTTAAAAGGACTCAGTATGAAAGGTTTCACTTGCAATTATGTTTAAATGAGCAGATAATACCTCGTGGCTTAAGGGTTTGGAAGATGCCTGCTCAGAATGATTGTGATTCTGTTTTATTAACTAGTTGGCAACAGCTCAATATTTCTACCTGCATGGGTTATTTACAACTATTGATAGCCTTAGCTAATAGACAGGAAGTGTTGGTGGTTGAGAATATTAAGACCAAATATCTCGTGCTTCATTCTTAATACAGTTTTACTGTGTTAGAGAAACCCTTAACTGATACTGTTGATAATGTACTTATGTATGGCAGAAAACTGATACAAATAAAGATGAATAAAGTTAAACGCGACCGCCAAGATTTCTCTACAGGAAGTATTTTCAAGTGGTCACGTGATTCGGTTGACCAATCGTATACTTCACAACAACCTCAGCAGAGTGGTCGACCAACAGGAGTGTTACAACAGCGGTCAACGATTTTAGAACAAGATCAAGAGTTTTCCAACACCGGGTGAATTAATGAAGCTACTGTCTTGGGAAAGCAGTCGGTGGCACTCCTGGCCACAGATATTGTTACTTCACGCACAGACCAATGTTTGGTAGAGACTGAGTTTTGTGAAGCGGTTCCCTTGTTATCAAAAACTGTATCAGAACAGGGAGCCGTTAGGAAGACTATCACAACAATATCGTATGTGCACAGGTCCGCTGACTCTGAGTTTCCACCTTTGATTACCAACCAAGAGAAAGGTAATGCTTTGAATGTTAATTTTTTACAGGGGTTACAAGTTATGGGTCTCAATTTTCCCCTTCCAGTAAGGGAGAGATCTACGTGCAAAGTAAGGAAGGGACAATACAACCAACAACAGAGAGGCAGGAGTACAACCAGATACAAACAGAAGTTGGCTGCAACATCGACCAGCTCATTAACAATAAAAAAAAGCATTTCAACAGAGAAAGCATTAGTTATTAATTTATCTACCCATTGTTTAACTGAATCTGAGTTAAGTGTTTTAAACAAAGGTTTAATGTTTGTAACTACAGCTGATATGCGTATAACAGACATTATTTTAGATGTTAAAATGTTTGCACGTAGTCTTTCTCTTAAAACTTTGTTTCAAGACATGCAAGATCCAAAAGCAGGTTGTTTTAAGAAACCTAGTTTGTATGTACTGAAGAATAACATGTTGGTTAATGCATTCGAACAACTTTGTATTTCTGATATATATGATGTTCATAATAATAAATGCAAGTCGCAAGGAATACGTCCTAGGTTTAATTTAACTAGATCAGAACATGATGCATTAGTAGCATTGGAAAAGCGACAGGATCTAGTTATTAGGCCTGCTGATAAAGGGTGCCAGATTGTTGTGATGAATAGGTCTGATTTTGACAAAGCTATGTATGATTTGTTATTAGACAAAACCTCATATGAAGTTATTACATCTGCACGAGTAGATAATATGATTAACAATGCAAGTAAAGCTATTGATTGGTTAGAAGCAAGTTCACTAATAAACCATGAATTAGCTATGTATTTTCAAACACCTAATCCTACCATTCCTATCATAAAAAGTTTACAGAAAGTACACAAAAATAGTAACAAACCTCCTATGAGACCTATTGTGGCGGGTAATAATTGGTGTACAGAATCTTTCTCTATATATCTTGAGAAGAGTTTGAGACCTTTGGTTAGTACATCAAAGGTAATTTTAAGAGATACTGAACAATTTTTGAAAGAATTATATGAGTTTTCAAGGAAAGTTATTATTAATGGGAATATGTTTTTCGTTACCTTGGATGTGACCTCTCTCTTCACTGTAATACCCAATACTGTAGGTATAGAATATGTCACTGAATTATTGAATGACTATGAAGAGGATGAGATATATTTAATACAAACTTTATTGGGTATGGTTTTATGCAATAATATATTTGTATTCAATCAAGAAATTTATTGGCAGAAAAATGGTATCGCTATGGGGAGCTCTTGCTCAAACAGCTATGCGAATGCAGTGATGAGGGTATGGGAAACTCAACATTTGATGCAAGGTCCATTTTACAGATATATTTTATTTTATAAATGATTTGTGGATGACCTTTTTTGATTTGGAATGGTACGGAAATACAACTGATGGAATTTATTAAATACATTAATTTGTCGTCTGACTTTTTGAAATTTACATTGAATTATTCTACGGAAGGTATACAGTTTTTATATGTATACGTATGTAAGGATGAAAAAGGCGGCTTAATTAGTAGATTGTACAAGAAGGAATGTCATGTTAACCAGTTACTTAGTAGGGGTAGCATGCATCTGAAATTTGTTTTTGATAATGTTGTTAAAAATCAATTTTTTAGAGCATCAAGACTCAATGTCAGGAATGAAGATTATGAGCATCAATTGGGTTGGATTTGGTTGCTAGGGGTTACGAACATGGGTTGGTGAGGAAGAATTCTGCAGCGATAGATGCTGTGAGATCCACCGTAGCTAAACCCTACTTTTCTGAACATTCTGGTAAAAAGAATAGAACCTTTGATAATCGACTTAGAATGTCTATGCATTATACTAGAGATGTAAAATTGTATACAGAAATTATACATAAGCATTGGGGCATTCTGATGACGGATGATAACATTAAAGCTTTGGTTGGTACAAAACCTCAATTTTCTTTTAAGAATATGAAATCTTTGAAGTCTAGGTTATGTCATAAATCTCAGAATTAATATTTAATTAATAATTCGGGCACTAAACCATGTGGGACATGCAATTATTGTAGTTATGTGTCCACAGCTTCTGAATTTAAACATCCAGATACAGGTGGATTTTACAAACTTACTACTAGTGCTGATTGTGGCACTATGCATGTTGTATATCTTGCTGTCTGTACCCTATGTAATAAATATTATGTAGGTAAGACTGACCTCAGTCTTAGAGAGAGGATTAGAGAACATTTGTATAACATTAGGAGAATGAATGGTATTAATGCACTTGCCAAGCATGTTATGCAAACAGATATAAAACATGTTTTTATGTTCTCGGTACTAGCTAACACTTTTGAGACTGTGAGAAGGGGTAGTATAAGACATAGAACTGAAGAATTAGAAGCAGGTTGGATTATTAGATTAAGGGCAAACTGTGGGCATGGTCTAAATGACCATGTTCCTATTAAACCAACATTACAGAAAAAGTCTTTGAAGAAGTAATTATAATTATTCCAACAACTTGTTTATTTTATATATATATATATATATATATATATATATATATATATATATATATATATATATATATATATCAGCATGTAGCATTGTTTAATGTTTTATACATAAAGTCTTTATGACATTTTTTAACTGTATGTTCACTTAAATATTTATAATTAGGTTTTGTCACATGATCAATTGTTAGTATAAATAGTGGTTCTAATCAGCATGTATTATGCACCTGATGAAGCTACGTGTGAAAGCACTTGTGTGAATAAAGCTGAGCTGACATCTACTTCTTGGATTTTGGATTTGTATTTTCATAGATTTTTGAAGTTTGGAGCCATACCTTTGCTTTTTGGACTTTTACTTGTCTTTTATATCTTTTAGCAAAGGTTTAGCTGTTGAACTGGTAACATTTTTTACTTGCCTTAATTATTATGTTTTGTTTAAAACACCTGTTTAATTAAGAGTTGTGTGGCATGGCAGGTTAATGCAGTGGTCTGCAGTTGTGATGGTCTTGGTTTCAAAATATGGGACAGGTGTTTATTTTGTTAGTGTGTGTTACAAGTTTAAAAACACATATAGTCAAGACAGCTCTATTTAGCTGAGCTTAGCGAAGCTGCAAGACATGACGGACCACACAGCAACACGCTAAAAAATATAAAGAAAAGAAAAATGGGGAGATAGGAAAGAGGTGAAATGGGGTTCTAGTACAGTGAAAAATGTAATGAAAGGAGGTAGGGATGTGCAGGAAGGGTGTAGGAAAGATCCAGAGCTATCCATTTCTTGTACAGCAACAACTGCACTTCGACAGAATTTGTACATGACTTTGAACTCTCAACCCCAGTGAGAGGAGTGTGGACAACAAAACTGCATTGCCAAGCCAATTGGACCAAATTACATGTGTCCAGTGGACATGTGTGAAATGGAGAGCTGTGTATGGGACGATATTTTTTTGGGACAGGTGCCTATTTTTTTTTGTAAGGTTAGAGTGGAATGTTGAGAAAGGGATATAGGTACATGTGGGGGAGGTAAGTTGGGTAGGTGAGGATACATTTGCAAACAGAAAAGACAGACAAGGCAGCAGACAAGACAGCAGACAGGGGCAGTGTGTGACACATTAGGAGGGTGAACTCCTTGGAAAGGGAGGGTGTTCTGGAATCCAAGTCCCATGGTCCTCCAGATGGCAGCAGCATGACTCACATCCCCACCCATGAGACTGTCGGCACTGCTCCTCCATTGCCTCAAGGGTGGCAGTGCTAGAGGCTAGTCACCAGGGTGAGGCTGCCAGACCAGGTCAGCTACCATGCCCTCAATCTGGCACAAGTGGCAGTCAAATCCATGGTAGACTGTCCTGTGCACCAAGACTGGCAGCTCGTCCTGAGTGACAACACCCCCTCCACCATCCCTGCCAGTGGGGGGCTGAGCCCTGTCCCATGGTGCGGTACAACCCAATGTTGCAGGTAGTGCAAGGGCATCAGAGGGAGCACCACCGGTCAGGGTCTTAGATGTACAGGGTCCTGTTGCCACAGCCGGTTGAAGCAAGGTAGGGGGATCAGCCGGAACCAGCCTACTTTGATGTGCTGTGGTGAATGAGATATAGCAATAAGTTAATGTTAGTAATAACCAAACAGTTGTTAGTATTTACAGAATGGAACATCATTTTAATTCATACAGATACATATTAATGTATAGTATGTGTAACACAACAGTAAATAACATAACAGTCAATATGGTAATTGCATGCCAGTAAGAAATAAACCATAAGGGCAACAAAATAGTTTAATAAAGTATGTTAATAGTGAATCATAATAACACATAACTTTCCTGTACCTAACCTACTGGGTAGCACTAAAAAACCTTAAACTGATACCAACCTTCCAGCTTAGAAGAGAGCCTTTGGAGTGATTATCAGTTTTCTGTACTTTCTTGCTGTACTTAACTGTTTTCCGCCTAAACGCAGATTTTCCAGCGTTTATTGTGATTTAAAAGCTTGTTTTTTTCACATATTGTACTTATCTGACTGCCTGCACTTTTAAAATGTTGCTTTTTGTTGTTTAAATAATTTATCTGTTGTAGGCTACACACTAAAGTGCAATAGGCTTTTCTGATCATTTGTAGTCATTTAAAGCTGTTTTAAGTGTATTTTTTCACTGTTTTTGCCTTATCTGTTAAAAAAAAATAAAAACAAAAAAATTCCTTGTTTCCCACCTTTCTAAGCTAGTATAATCCAGTTTTCAGGCTAGTGCTGAATTCAGGGCTGTGATTCTAGTTTCTGAGTTGCCCATACCTTATTTGGATAGAAGGAAGTTTTTCTGTTCACTTGTGAGAGAGGGGAGCTTTGAGCAACCTATCTGTCCCTGGAGGAGTGGTCCCAGCCCAGAAGTTAGTAGTTTATTGGTCATTTTGGGCTAATTTATATCTCCTTCATTTCCCTACTAACAAAACCACATTTGAATGGTTTTCCGCACCGGGCAGTGCCGGTTAGCTAATGTTAAATTTTTCTTGGCTCCACTAAGCCTCCTCTTCAGTTTTTCCCTTGAAACCAGTCTAACTCTCAACCTAAGCACTCAAAAAGCATCTTACAGCCCAGCACTTGCTCAGACCTAATAGCAAGCACTAATATACTCTGACACTGATTGCCCAGCAGGGCAAGGCTCTTTATTCACCCCTCACCAACCAAGTGACTAAGCAGCTAACTCTACTATTCAGGCATGACCAAAGGGCAACTTCAGGTGCACTCTCCAGTCCAGCTATTGAATCTGGGTATCCTGAGGCAATGTTACAACAGCCTCATGTACACAGACAACCCTCTCCTCCTACTACAAAACACTAACATATGCGAGAGATGCAATTATACAGCCAAACTGGAAGCTAAGCTGTCTCCACCCAAAACTGGAACAGACAGTCAAGAGGAGAAGGTTAACACTTGCACCACAACTCCAGCCACACACAGACCTACTAAAACAGAACTGGCAAAAAATACACATAAATACACAAAATCATACTCTGAAGCTCTAAATAAAAACCTGCAAAAGCATCAGAGACCTCCAAAGCAGACACCCAAACAACCTGCACTCCCCGTCACAAACCAGACAACACATAAAACACAAAATCAGTGTGCCGCACAATCACAGCCCTTATGGTGAAATAACATACCTAGCACACTACTAATAGGTGACTCTATAGTCAGGCACACTGACATCCCACTCACTTGGCTGGACAAGCAAAAGGTTACTGTTAGCTGCCTGTCGGGAGCCAGAATCTGCCACATAACACAAGCACTCAGGTCACTCCAAAAGAAGTACAAATATGGCTCTGTCATTGTTCATGTTGGTGTGAATGACCTGAGATGTACCTCCGTGGACTACATGAAAAGAGATATGGAAGAGCTCTCTGATCATGTAGCTCAGGCTGGTATGACCCTGACCCTGAGTAGCATCCTGCCCTCACCAAGAATGATACCTCAGTATAAAGAAAAAAATATAAATTTCATCAATTGGCTAAGCTGCTGGTGTCATTCAAAGGGGATCCAGTGTTTGTCAGCCTGGGACGACATGCTCAACAAGCCACATTGATTCGCAAGAGACAGCTTGCACCTGTCACCCCTAGGCTTTCTAATACTGGCCAAGGCTCTTGCTGCCCCCATAGTGCCTTTTTTAGGCAAGGCTTAAAAGTCAAACCCACCTCCGTAAACAGCACAATTAACAAAAAACTGAAGGTTATGCTACTCGACGCCAGGAGTTTAACTCTCAAAATGCACGTGCTCAAAGCACTCCTCAGTATGGAGAACAACAACGTCTGTGCAGTAACTGAAACCTGGTTCAAGGCTCCAGAGATCACCCCAGCGCTACCAGGCTACAACTCATACCACACGTTTCGGCCACAGAACACGGAATGAAACACAAAAGGAGGGGGTGTATCCATATTCATCGAGGATACCTACACCTCCAGGTTAGTGGCGCAGCATGATACCTCTGAGATCATCCATGTGCAACTAACATCAAGCAAATCTGCAATGCAAATTGTGGCCTGCTACAGATCACCCTCCATGACCCAGGGCCACCACTTCACCTGTCTGGAGACACTGGAAAACGTGAAGGTCCTACCGAACACCCTGATATTGGGCGATTTCAATTACCCTACCATTCACTGGAAAAACTACTTGAGTACAAATTCCCAGGCCCAGTGCTTCCTGGAATTCATCAACTCAAATGCTCTGGATCAGCTGGTAAACTCCCCTACCAGAGGTGAAAATATATTGGACCTGGTCATCACCAACATGGGCGAAAGATGTTCCACACAGTAGGTCAACCCGTCACTGGTTAGATCAGACCATAAAATAATCACTCTGGATGTCCACACCCCACCACCACCCCCAACTAAGGAAACCACAGTAAAAAAACTTTTCTAAAGCAAACTTCACCTTACTTACGACAGAGGTGGTAAGTTTCACAGCTCCCACGCTAAAGGATAATGCTGCCCAAGATGCAGAAACCTTTACAAATGCACTCTATGAGCACCTACAAGGATGCATGGATCATGCCATCCCTAGCAACACCAAGACTCCCTCCTCTAAGAGAAGGAAAACAGTTTGCTGGACCCCTTCCATAAACAGTCTATACAACAGAAGGAGGAAACTAGTTCAGAAAAAATGCAAATCCCAAGAAGGAAAGACATCCCTGATCAGTATCAGTAAGAAACTGGGGTCCCTCATGAAATCATCCAAGGCTAACTTTGAAAGAAAAATAGCCAAGGATTCAAAAGATAACCACAAATCCTTCTTTAGCTATGTTAAGAATCTAAGTGGCAACTCACAGATATGCACTGAACTAGTGCAAAATAACACAAAATATAGTGAACCTACTGATATTGCCAACATCCTGGCAGATAGATTCAGTGCAAATGTCACCCCCCTCACACCTCCAAAAGGGCCCACAACAATACTGGAAAAGTGTAGTGTCCCAAAAATCACAGACGCACAGGTGAATACAGCCCTTTCAAAAGACAAAACACAGCGTCAATGTTACCAGATACTGTCCCATACTGAGTCTTGCATGAACTAGAGAATGAACTAACCCCCCACCTAAACACGCTGTTCAACCTCAGCTTCTCCACAGGCTAAGTGCTCATAGAATGGCGCACAGCAATGGTTATTCCTCTCCACAATGGAGAGGCCACAACTGACCCTGGCAACAATCACCCCATAAGCCTAACTAGCCTGTTCTGCAAGGCTATGGAGTGCATCATCATGGAACTCATTAAAAAAGACATTGAGAACCTCCAAACACTTGACCCAACCCAGTTTGGCTTTGTTAAGGGCAGATCATGCCTACTAAACCTGGTTGACTTCTTCGAGACAGTCACCAAGGCCATAGATGAGGGAAAGGTGATTCACACAGCCTACCTTGACCTCGCCAAGGCTTTTGACACCATTCACCACTCATGTATTACAGAAAAACTCACCAGCCTGAACATAAACCCCTACGTCACGAGATGGGTTGCCAACTGGCTTACAGACAGAACTCGCATGGTAAGAATAGTGGGCTCCAGGTCTGACTCTAAACCAGTCACAAGTGGCGTCCTGCAAGGATCGGTCCTGGGACCCCTACTGTTCGGCATATACTTCTCAGAAGTACAGGCAAACACAGGAGGACTATGGCTAACTAAGTTCACCGATGACTGCAAACTGGGAGCCATAACTGACTCTCTGGCTGACACAGACATCCTCCAAAAGGTCCTTATTGAGACGGACACCTGGTGTCAAAGTCATGGCCTCAAGCTAAATGCCAAAAAATGCATAGTCATCCCATTTGGGAAAAACAAAAAACCCACAAATTACCACATAGGTGGCAGCCCCCTTAATACAGAAGAGGTAATAAGAGATCTGGGGACCCCGGTAGATAGTAATCCCTCCTTTGACAATAATATTGCCAAAGTAGTTAGGAAATCCTTCTATGTGGCTGATCTAATTACTAAAGGGTTCACATCTAGAAATAGAGGTTATAGTGCCCCTCTACTCATCACTCATTAGACACATCATAGAGTACAATGCCCCATTTGGGATGTACCTCACAAGATACTTCCAACAGCTGGAAAGACCACAAAAGTAACTCACTAAGAGGATTACTGGCCTCAAACATATGTCCTATGCAGCCCGACTGAAAAAACTCTGGCTGTACTCAGTGGCATATCGCTTACTCAGAGGTGATCTCTGCCTGACTTACAAAGCCATGTCCAACTCAGAATTGATGGACATGCTCCACCTAAAGAAATCCAAGTCACTGTGAGCCATGAGCTCTAGTGAGCTAAACCTCACCACAACAGTAAATAGAACATGCTGGAGGGATAGATTCCTGTCACAGAGACTCCCCATGCTTTGGAACAAAATTCCAAATTACATCAGGCAGAGCCCCTCACTAACACTCTTCAAGAGAAACCTTGACGAGTGGATGGGTAACAGAAAATACACCTCTGGGATCACTTCATTGTCTCTGCTTGACAGAGGATCAGTTAATTAATCAATGGGGCAGTGAAAGCCGACACACTCTGGCTAGGCTATAAATGCCCTCAGGCAGATAGCCTAGTACCTACCTATGAACCTATAACTTATGAACAATATTACATCACATTTTGCAAAAATATAGTTAGTTTAACAACATATGTACTATTAAATGATAATAATAAATAACAATAATAAATAAATGAAGGTAAGGGGTGGGGAGAGAGAGAGAAACAATCCATTACTGACAATGCATGCTATATCCCTGAAAACACTGATACTAAATACTCTACAGGTGTGTAGTGTCAGTTCTGTGAATAGTGACTACAATTCTCCTATAGCTGGTGTAGCATGTATATACCTTTCAAGCTGTTACCATGGGTCAGTATGGGCCAAGCAATAACAAATGCAGGTACACTACTACACAGAACACTTTCACATAATGTGGACTTCTATAACTACCAAGGTGCTCTGTAAGTGGATTTGGTAATACATTGCATTCCAGGTAATCAATTTTCTGGTATTCCTGTGACAGATGGATTAGACAGTTTTAATTATATTATGTGAAATCATGACACTTGAGAGGCATGTTTGTGTACAGTACATTATCTAAACATTCATCATGCCTTAGTTGGAAGGCATTGGAATATAACCCAATACCTGTGACTGCATGGGACATCTGCCAAAACAAAATTAACTTTATTGGTATTGCTGATAACTGTCTGGGAAATGTTAGCACAATCATATCTGCTCATAACATGAGCTACCTCAACCATATATCATATAGCATTTGTTCCTGGAGTGGGAGAACAAGAGAGCATTTATGTGACTGAATTCATTTTGCATTCTAGAATTATTACAGTGCTATACTAGACTGCAGTGACAGTAGAGCACACGTATGGCATACAGCTGCACTGCATATATTGAAACAAATCTCTTTAGGAATCAACTGTGCTGCTTAACAGATTATTGGCATTGCTGATAGGCATCTGTGAAATGTAGCCACAGTCATATCTGCTCATAACACGGGCTACCTCATCCATATAGCTTTAGTTCCTGAAGTGGGAGAAAAAGACGACATTGTGTGACTGAATTAATTTTGCATTCCGGAACTATTACATTGGTATAATTGACTGCAGTGATATTAGAACACTCATGGATGCAATACAGCCATAATGCATTTATTAAAACATATTTCTGCAGGAATTAACAATGCTTCTTAACATTTTATTTGCATTGTTGGTAAGTGTCTGTGAAATGTAACCACAATAATATCTGTTCATAACATGGGCTACCTCACCCATATACCTTTTGTTCCTGGAGTGGGAACTGCATTTATTTTATTTTTTTATTTATTAAAATAAATAAATAAAATTAAAGTGTTACACTTGACTGTGGCAACCTCACCATAGACAAGTAATGCATACAGCTCTCCTGCAATGATTATGACAATACAATCCTGCTGTGCACCATTTTGCTTACTGTTATTGGTATTTTATTTTGCAAAACAGTTGTTATTGCCCATTTATTGGACTACAGCTCTACTTCCCCATTTATTGCACTACAGTTCTACTTACCCATTTATTGCACTACAGTTTTTATGGAGTATACTTTTTTGCAGTAAATGCTTTCTTTCTTGTTTATTGTACTACAGTTAGAATAATAAATCCATACATGTGACACTCATGGTGCAATCTGGCCAAGCACCCAGCATGGGACTTGACATTGTGAGCCCTCTCAGCTGCAGATGTTGGGTGAGAAGTACACCGTTATGCATATCAGTTTTGCAGACATTCAGCTTGCATATTGGTAAAACAGAGGAAAACATACTTACATATTTGTGGGGCATTCCAAGTTCTACCTCCTTGGACCCAGGTGTTCAAGGTTCTGCTCTTTCTCCTCTTCAAGTCATCATAATGGTGATGACACTGCTCACCTGTGTGTTGGATACTAGTAACACTGGTCAGTTCCCTGGCCAACCAGTCCCAGGCCTTTGCCTTACATTCTGAGCCCTGGAAACCAACCTGCAGCAGCCTGGGTTCATGATTTTTTAACCAGGAGCCCAACAAAGACCCTGGACTCCTGAACACCTTATCTCTGCACCCAAAAATGTGCATCTTCTCCAGCACCACCTTCTATATCACCAGTTGATCAGACATAAAGACTGTTGCAGAATTTTTGCCTATTGTGCCTAATATAGGCTATTTGTCTGCCCTTACAATTCACTGAGCAACATTCAAAAAAGTGCTGTGTTTGCAAACCAGCTAAGTGCAGCTAAGCAGTGTGAAAACCCATACAACCACAAGTTTAGCTCAACTTTGCATTGCACAAACAAAAGTAGCCATTTGCATGTTGTTTAAGCAGTGCTCAGCCCAGCAAAGTAGTGCCATATTTCACAAATTTGTTTTTAAAATTAAACATATATAATAAATTAATTTACAGACATGTTATCTTTGCTCTGGATTCAGACCCAGGACCTACTAGACATTAAGCTATATTTCTACCCATTTAGCTACTTGGATGCTATGAAACATAGTATACCTTCACATATACTAAAAGGCTACCTGTTAGTGTTGCTAAGCAGTGCAACCCACAATGCAAATGTGCTTAAATAAACCCAGACATAAATAATTAATTACATCTGGTTTCTATTTTTAGATGTCCTGCAACTGTCAGCTATGTATGTATGAGCACTGCTCAGCTCTCCAGTGCTTTGCACAGTGCTGCGCAAACAGCAATTAAAAAAAATATATATATATATTTAAAATTACAAAAATACTTAATTATGATAATGACATCCGGTTTCTATTTTTAGATGTGTGGCAGGTGTCAGCTCTCTATATGTGAGCACAGCTTGGCATTGCTGTCCGCCATGCTGCGCCACACAAATATGCAAAAAAATGAGAAAAAAATTAAAATAAAATTTTACTGATTTGACCCAATTCACAGCATTTCAACAGTAGCGAGAAGCAGTACAGGTTATCCATAACCATGGGTATCCTCTACATTTCTCCCAACACTGATTCAATAACCCTGTTCCTATGCTCTGCCTCGGCAGCATGCCATCATTAATATGCATGGCATGCTGCCAAGGGGGAACCATGGCCATATACATGGATACATTCTGTCTAGACAGAGCCTACACAGATTTTATTAGATCCTGGGGTCCATTTTTCTGGGAAATTTGCTAGAATTGAAGTCACTAAATAATGACAGAGTTTCCAGTTTTGGAATGTATGTCCTTCAGAAAATGCATACTAATACAAAATCTATTATTTTAACAACTTTTGACATTTAAAAGAGCATTATTTAAAATCTGTCTCTGATTTTAAACTTTTGTCCTCCCATTATTTTTGTTTTTTTTCAGATTTCTTGTTCTAAGAGATTGATAAGAATGATGGCAAACACGACCCTCCCCAACCAGTCAGCCTGGCCCTAGACAGCTGTTTAAGTTCCAGCCCCAACCATTTGTCATAGTAATTTAAAAGGGTAACACCAGAAACAACCTTTGATGTCTCCCTATCAGTCTACACCTTTAACATTTGTTACTGTTGGCAGCCTGCCAAAGAGAATTATGAGTGATTTTTTTTTTTCTAAACTGTCTTGTGATGTTCATACAAACATACAGGTATATAAGCACTTAATACTTTGTTCACATGTATCTCTGTATTTGAAGCACACAGCCCTCTGCTATGTCATGACATGCTTTTTCAGGAAATGCTAACATATGGTTTCCTAATCTCTAAATCCATTTTGTACACAGACAGAAGACAACGCAGTGCTTCACATAGCTATGCTTCTGTCATATAATAAATCATTTCACTTAGTGCAGTAACACTGAGGTTATTGGGAGTACAGATGCATCTCCCTGTTAGTTATGACTGTTTTAACAGCTGTTAGAAAGATGCAGATCGTCAATGAACTTTCCTGTAGAAGGAAGAAAGTATAGCAACCACACACAGGGGTTGTAGATGGCCAGTGTCTGGATTGTCATCTACTTTTCTGCAGATAGCTCATCATGTGTACCAGTTACATATCATTAACTTGTTTCCATAAACTGCACTTTATTTGCCATCACTGCATCTGTGCATGGGCTGACAGGTACAATTTGTGTAATCTTGTTGTAGGTCCACCTTTGGTACAGTATTTACAGGAAATAGATTAAACATTGCTATAAGCAGTGTTTTCACATTATATATGATGAGACCTATATGACTATTGAGGACTACAGATAAACTTGTGTGCATTTTTCATTTTGTATTAATGTGCATCCTGCAAGTACTCAGCTAAAACACAGAGGTATCCCAGATGTTCATGCTATACTGACATAGATATGTAGATAAATACATCATTACTTACCTGAGAAATCAGGTAGGCTATACTTCACCTACATACTTCTTAATCTCTTAGCATAGCAAATCTGGACAAAGCCAAAAATAATGGGGAGAGGGCAAAAGCACCAACATGGGCACGGATTTTAAATATTGCTCTGATAATTGTAGAAAGCTGGTAGACCAGCAGGTTTAGAGTTAATGTGTATTTGTTTTAAGGATTTCAATTTTGAAACTCTAACACCTATTATTTTTATTGACGTTTGTTCCCAATGATTTGTCAGAAAACTGCAGATTTTATGAGGAACAAGCCAAAAATATGAGGCAAAAATCTGGTGGATAAAAGCATAATTTGCAAATAGAGTGCAAGGAATGAATGTATATAATTTAGGCTTAATAAAAAAATATTTTAGAAATTAAAAAAAAAATCATAACATTTATAATAAGATCAATCTTTCTGTTTGGCAATTTTTAAATATTTTATGGATTAATTTAACTGCATTCATATAACCTCCTAACAGCATTTACCCTTCTTCCTTTATACTATAAATGTTCTGTTAGTATCAATGGAAAATACACAGATAATAAGGAAGTTATTAAAAAATAAAAATCCAAATAAACGTTGAAAAAAATCTGTAAAAACCATTAAGCAACATTATGGAACTCCCTCCCACCCACAATTACCTCCGTACCATCATGCACCCACTTCAAAACTTTACTAAAAGCGCACCTAAAAACATGCTGGCTATGCCCTTGCAACTCCCACTCTAATATCACCC
This sequence comes from Protopterus annectens, assembly GCF_019279795.1. Classification (NCBI taxonomy): domain Eukaryota; kingdom Metazoa; phylum Chordata; order Ceratodontiformes; family Protopteridae; genus Protopterus; species Protopterus annectens. The sequence goes on along the minus strand of NC_056730.1, from coordinate 281,435,676 downwards.
ACCCCATCCAACCACTACCTTTCTTTCCACCCACTAACTACCTTGATTATAACAAGCTCAGACGCTCATAAGCCTAGCACTTATTATACAGCAGGAACTTCTTATTGTAACATTTGTTAATGTCTGTTATGTACTTCGCAGATAAAGATTCTAGTTGTCTACTGATGTACTATGTTCTTCATCTGTAAATATGTTTGTAATTAATTGCTATGTTAAATTGTTAATCGTTATGTAATCCAATGTAACTACTGTCTGTTTATTTTAACTGTGGATCTTTTCTCCCCGGGACTCCACTGAAAATGGACCTACGTCCAGTCAGACACTCCTGGTCAACTAATGTAAATAAATAATTAAATAAATAAATAAAAATAAATAAATAAATAATAAGTATGCAGTACAGCATGGAGTTGGGGTTCCGCTATGAAACTCCCAACTCATCAGAATGACAAATCAGATCACCAAATGCAAACATACAAAACACTTGAAGGGTAAAAGCTGAAACTCTAAGCACTTTTTTGCTGGGAGTCCTAACCTTCTGCACTTCCATAGTTGGTAAGTCCTATACACCTTCAAGCTTTTATATACTAAATCCATGGTTGCACAAACACAAAGACTGCAGAAGTCTCTCAATACAAAAAAAAAAATCATTGGTGGCACTCACATACCAAATGATCCTTCAGTGATTTCCTATGGAAAATACTCATCAACATGTTTGAATTGAAGCAACTTGCAATTCATGGAGTCGACATTCAGGGAATTTTAACTCAATGACCTGTATTGCAGTCTATGATATGGTGTGCATGTTACAGATATTACCACATACCCAGGGGTGTTATTCAGGCTCATGCCTTACAGTCCCTAGCTGTGCAGTATTATTTATTCAAAGCACTTTAAAAATGGGCACTTGCATTTTTTGCAATTTGAATTTTACTTCTTTTATGTATGATGACTACATGTTTTGTAGTGCACCTTACTATAAAATAATTCCTCTGTCCATTTTCATTGATTGCTGTGAGGGTGATATATTTATTGAAACGTGGAATTTTTTTTTAACTTTTCAAGATAGTTTTCCAAGGAACCCTTTTGTCAAACTGCTGTATGCTGTTGCACTCCTCAGTTTACAAAGATGTGCTAACACTACACAGATACTCAATTGAGTTCTTGCAGATGAGTCCAGATGGGGAGACTTGCATATCAGAAGCACAGTGCCTGTATGCATTTTTTTTTGGATAATACAGCCTCAAAAATATTCAAAATAGTACTCATTCTGTTGACAACTCCAGGAACCAAAATACACATTTGCAAGCAGGAATGCCCTGCACAGAAGTTTTAACTTGTTATGCTTGCCATTTCTTAAAATACTTACAAAACGAATCCTGTTGGTATCAACGCCCAAAACCTCAAAAATACATATGTACAAGCAGTTCTGATCCCCACCCCCCATAATTTTCTTACGTTGATTTAGTTGATGGCATGCTTGTTGTCTTTACTTGTTTTTATAATATAAAGTCTGTTTTGCTTCTGTTTTAATACTAATTTGTATTTGTCTATTTATTTTTATTTTTTTTATTTATTTTACATTTGTTAACCGGGCTGGTCTAACTGGATACATATCCGTTTTCAGTAGAGGCCCGAGGAGAAAAGCTCCAATACACAATAGAAGTACATATTTAAATTGCAAGATTCAAAGTATTGTTACAACAAGAGAATACAGCTTACATATGCAGGAATGAAAATTTACATAGATGTTATATAAGACTAAAGGACAGACAGGAAATTATACACAGAACATTGATTTCGTTAAAGATACTGAAAAATAGACTGAAATCAGAGATTTTCCTTATTACTAAAAGGAAAGAGAAATTTTAGAGATCTGCAATTAGGAAATGGGCTAGGAAGTGGACCTAGAAGAAAAGAGATATGTAGTTAGTGAGGTTCTGGGCATGTCCATTGTGTGGAGAGATATTCTTTAAGGTTAGCTTTGAAATGATAGAGTCTAAGGTTGTTTGGCAGGAGTTCCACTGCTTGCCAATGGAATTTGCATAAAGGGCATCCCCACCTGAGTTTTTTGCTTTAATGGTTAGGATCTGGATGCTGTTTGATGATCGGAGACTATTGAGGTTAGTATATGGAGTTAGAATTTTGCACAGTGAGGGAGTTCTATCAGGATGGTTGATAATTTTATAAGGTTGGCTAAGTTTGAGGAGATTTGGCAGTTCCAACCAGCCAAGTCTTCGCAGATTTAAGCAATGATGGGTTCGATAAGGGGAACCTGTAATAAATCTGGCAATGTGGTTATAGGCAAGAGAGCATGTTAAGTTCACGTTTATTGAGAAAGAGAGGATCGGGAAGCATAGAGGAGGGAAGAGAGGAGATGCAATAGTTAATTTGGTAGTGGGAGTTAGGAAGTTTTAATTCTGTACATAGATCCTAGTTTTTGTTAACAGACTTTACTGTTTGGGTAATGTGTATGTCAAATTTGAGCTTATGATCAATAGTGACACCTAGCAGTTTGGTACTGGTGACAGGGGTTATGAGGGTCCCATTAGTGGATTTAATATGAAAGGTTGTGTTGTTAGTGTTTGGGAGTTCAAAGTAATAGTTTGGTTTTAGATGGGTTAAGTAGAAGTTTTAAGTCAGTGAACCATTTTCAACTAGTGCAAAACAATGTTGTGTGGTCATTTGGAGATTTGGAGCAGATTAAGGTGGAGTCTATACAGGTGGATTTAGGGATGATTGATTGAAGGTCATTTATGAAGATGGAAAACAGAAGTGGACCCAGTATTGAGCCCTGATAGCAGTCCCGATATTCTGTTTTGCCATAGGACAGCTTGTTGCCTACCAGTGAGGTAGGAATTGAACCAGTTTAGTGCTGGAGTGTCCAGACGTAGGGTTTCAAGGATGTTGAGAAGGAATTGATGATTGACCATATCGAATGCTTTTGATAGGTCCAGAAAGAGGGCAGATGATATGAGTTTGTTATTGCGATTGTTGTTGATTGAGTCAATAAAGGAAAGGAGGGCAGTAGTTGTACTATGATAAACCATGCTGGGCATTGAACAAGAGATTATTAGAGGTCAGATAGTGAAGAAGTTGTTTGTGGATGCATCTTTCCATGATTTTCGCTATGGGGACAGGATGGCTATTGGTCTATAATTTGACATTTCCAGGAGGTACCTCCTTTGTGAAGTGGAATGATATAGGAAGTCTTCCAGATTGAGGGAATGTTCATCTCAGTTATAGATCTGTTTATTAGGATTGATATGGGGTAGGCTATTTCATCAGATGCAATTTGTAAGAATTGAAGGTGGTCAGGTAGTTGGTTTGAGTTTTTTAGGAGGGGAAGAGACTGGCTTTAAATTAAAGGGGTAGGGTTGTCACGGCGCAGTTTAGCAGCAGGTGGGGAAGTGGAGGTAAGGTGACTGGCTAAGGTTTGGATAGTCTCAGTGAAGAAGGAGTTAAAGGTGTTGGCTACTTCTTCTTGGCCTTTCTCTAAGAGTTTCTCAGGGGTTGGGGTGGAAGTTTTGCCTGGGTGCAGAAGGTTGATAAAACCTGTCCAGAATTTCTTTGGGTTGTTCTGGTGTTTTTGCTGGAGGCTGCAGAAGTATTTTTTTTGTCTTGGGTTATGGCAGTTTTCGTGGCATTTCTTAGTTGTTGAAATTTACAACGGTCTTGGGGGTTTGTGGCTCTCCATTTTTCCCAGGCTTGGTCGAAGTTTGATTTTAGATTTAGTATCAGTAGTGAGCCAAGGTGCTTTGGTTCTAATTTGTCTATGTGGAGCATGTGAGTCAAGTATCTTAAGGAACGTGTCATTGAAGTGGGACACACTCTCTTCTAGTGGAAGAGTCTTTAATATGGTCCAGTTGCAGAATTTCAGGTCAGCAAGAAATAATTGAGGGGCAACGAATTTTTTTTGTTTCTGATTAATCTATATAGGGGGGTGTTAGAAGTTGGGCATTTATGTTTAATGATATAAGTTATTAGGTGATCGCTGAGGTCACAGGGAAGGGTGCCAGTGGTGTAGTTATTAGAGTCTCTATTAGTAAGGATCCAGTCAATTATACTTTCTTTTTGAAGTGAGTTGCCTATTCTGGTTGGGGATAGGATATTTTGGGAGAAACCATATAGGTTAATATAGTTAATATAGGTTAATAGGTTGTCTAGTATTTTACTTTTGTGTACTACATTTCCAGTGGTAACTCTTAGTCTAGCAAATGCCTTGCAGAATCTTTCAACTGTATGTGTGTGTGAGTGCGCAAGTACATGTGTGGGTGAGTGGGTGTGTGCATATGTACGTGCGCATGTGTATATGTCTGTGTGTGTGTGTCTGTCTGTATGTATAATCTTATTTCTGGGTTTCAGTGTCTGATTTCTGTTGCTATGGAAAATTATATTTTTCTTCATGCCATTCACCTCCTGTCTGCTATATTTTCTGTTTGTGGTGGTTTATGCCTTCACTTTCAAAAGTAGGCTAATTTTTCAACTTTGTTTAAGTCTTTCACTTTCCTTGATCAGAATTTGATTTTTTTATTTCTGTAAATTGTGTTTAATGTGCTATGGTCCTGATTCCTGTTTTGTTCTTCTAGTTCTTATTATTTGTTATGCAGACTTAGTTTGTCTTGACTTCCCCTGTTAGGGGTCACCACAGCAGATCACCAGTCCACAGAGTAATTGGCAGTGGAGTTTTAATGGTGTCAAGTTGCCAGCCCAGTACCCAGTCTTCACAGCAGGCACATGCACACACACACACACCTACCTGCATGTCTTTAAAACTCACTCGACTGCAGAGAGGACATGCAGACTCTGCAGAGAAAGCACTCCAGCCGAGAATCGAACTGGAGAACCTCTTGCTGTGAGGTTACTAAGTTTGTTATGCAGACTTAATAATGTAGTAAAAATTAGAGTGTGTGCTTCTGATGTTTAGTTCTGTGTTTTATTGATTTACTGATGTTTTAAGACACCTTTATTAAATGATGACGACACATAGATACATATACAGTAACAAAAAATAAAGCAAATCATATTAACATTTTTTCATTGACATAACATTTTTTCATTGACATACATTATATATAAAGATATATATTTGCTTTCTTTCCTTCTTTACAATTCTCATTTAGTCCAACATTACACAGATTCATAAATTATTCTATTCCTGCTTTACCTAAAACCTCACTTCTCCTCCTCCTGAACATTATGTTGCATGTATTGCTCCCAAAAACTCTATTTATTTCTAATTTAATTCACTCCTCCACTTTATTAACAATCCCATTTCCAGCTCTTTTATATCTGTCACAATATTCAGTACTTCAAATAAATTTAGTTTAGAATTTGAATTCCATTTTGCAATTATTGTTGTTCTGGCATCCTGCACAACTAAACTTAAACATTACTATGTCTTGGCAATTCAGATTCTGTATCCCAGTTCAAAATAATAATTTCCTTAGTTGCAGCCACTTGTTTATGCAATATTTCTGACAGAGTACTCTGTAGGGAGTTTTTAAAATCTGCCAACTCATTACACCCCCCCCCTCAAAAAAAAAAAAACAAGTTCCTAGTTCTCTCTTTCTTCATCATCACATCTCCACAATTTGCTATCTACCTGAGGAAAAATATTTGAATCCAGCTGGGGATATAGAATGCCTATGCAAACACTATCAAGCAAAAATCCTAAATCTTCACGACATTGTTGCATACCTGGGAGCCATATATATGTCACCTCATTGTTTCCTTGTATATTGGCTTTCAGTCTCTCTTCCCGATCTTTTCTAATCTCCTCTGAATGACTCATATAGTTATCATGCAATATTTACGTCCCCTATTAATTAGCCCCTTTTTCATAGCAGCTTTTGTTCTAGATTCAACTCAAAACTCAACCAATACAGATCTTTCATTTAGGACTCCTTGATACCTCTGTCTTTGCTTTTACTTTGCTATCATATGCTGACAAGGAAGACATCTCTGACCTGCAGTCCAAACTTCTTGGCCTCATCCCGTTCTGTTACCTCTCTTGTTATTTGCTCACAATACTTTGGTTCCTTTGTCAATTTTCTCTTCTAAATTCCAGCCATCTCTTACCTATTTTCTGTATACCTACTTGTAGTCTTTCCTATTGGCAATATTGTTTTTCTTCGTTCCTGTTTTGGCTTAGTTCTTAAAATACTTTCTGCAACTTTATTTACATAATGTTCTGTATGCTTGTTTTTATTCTCCTCAGAGATCTGCATCTAAAATCCTACCCTGTTCTTAACTTCCTCCTTCATCATCATCCCCATCCCTTTTCACTTTAAATTATAACCTTCTGCTTGTGTTATATATATTAGCCTTAACTGTGTAGCCCTAAAATATCCCTTCAAATCAGGTAATCCTAAACCATCTTGTTCTAGTGGGGCAATCAGTTTATCCCACTTAACGTTTGTTCTGTCCCTCACACACAAAGTTCTTTAACTCTTCATTAATTAATGTCCACAACTTCCCCTCTGGTTGATGAAAATATGCCTGACCTGTGTATAACACTAAAGGATTTTCCATATCCTTAAACAAGAGATTCCAATTTCTCAGTTTTTGTATTATCATTTTAGACTCTTCCCACATATTCTTGCTATAATAGTACGCTTTTTAACACATACTCATAAATAGTTCATCTTATCATTTCCCCGTTAATATGGGCATTGTTAAAACAATTTGTGTGTAGGTATATAATTTACATCTATGGCATTTGTTTAATCTTCATTAATTGTATTTTCTGAAAAGAACTGAATCTATCTCAAATGAACCACAAAACTGAAGTGGCAGTTTTTGAGTTTATCAAGTATGAAATAACACCATCTTTGAATGAAGACAACTTTTTTTGATTACCATACCAATTATATCCTTGACTATTTGAGTCCCTTATTTTCTTTGCCAATGACATTAATGGTAAAGCAAATAAAAAAAGGAAAAGAGGACACCCCTGTCTGGTTGCTCTGTTCAAACACAACCTATTGGAGAGGGTCACCCTTCACGCAAACACAGACATGCACTTTAATTCTTACCTCCAATCCTTTATATATCCCTGCAATTAACCTTATTATTATATCAGGTAACGCAAATACATCCATTTCCCTTCTCATAAAATCCCAGCCTATTCTGTTGAATGCTTTCTCTGCATCAAGTCCGTCCGCTAACAGTGGTATTTTCTTACATTCCTCTGCGCTTGAGCTCGTCGTCATTCTATTAATGCTGTCAAATGTTTTTGGCCCCCCTTCATAAAACCATCTTAATATGTGTTTAATAGCTTTTCCTTGTTAAATGACTTTTCAAGATGGTGGGGAATTGATGGATTTTGAAGTCTGTGAGAGAGAAGGGATTTGTGACTGAGAGTTTTTTCTAGGTGCATGGATCTAGCATTATCCCATGGATACAACAGACATGAATCACAGGTAGCTATCAAACTGACTGGTCAGTTTTCCCTGCCCATTTAAAAAAAAACAGTAATGCATTATATTTTCCAGCAGAAAAACATAATTGTAAGTGTATGCAATATAGTTTTACCACACTTTGAGCTTTGCAATTAAATTTGTGGGCATTTGTTCTTCATTTTGATTATTTTTTCCAAATGTTGAGCTGTACTGTTCCACATCTGTGAAACTGAGGACTGAAAATGCTATATTATACAAACAATAATGCCTGACAGGGTGAGCATTACAGGGAAATAACAGACTGCCCAAAAGTGTAGTGAGGTCTGAGATAATGGACTAGCTGTTTTGCATTTGTTTTATTAGTAATACTTGTTTTGATAATTTTGTTGTAAATTATTTCCCTAGCCAAATGTTTTAAATTAGCTGCAGAACATGAAATTGTTGTTAGGCAATGTATTTTACATCCAAAATATCCAATATGTAAGTATTTAATAATGTTTAAATACACAGGCACACACATGTACACACATGTATACACACACACACACACACACACACACACACACACACACACACACACACACACACACACACACACACACACACACACACACACACACACACATGCGCACGCTCAGATGCGGATGCACGCACACAAACAGACAAAAACATATATACATTGGAATGGTTCATTATTAAAATCTCGCTATTCCAAATGTGGCTGAATACTGACATGCATGAGCATAACACTGAACGCCAAAACTCCCTACTGCTCTGGACTCTGGAACAAGTGATATCATGAGTCCAGAAGTGGGGCAAGTTCAGACAAATTACTTAAGCCAGTATTCCACATTCCCAGTGCTGACATGCGGGATTCGCGCAGCTGCACTCAGCCTTTAGAAGGACGAGTTTTTCATGGTTACCCATTGAAACAGATAGATACAGATGCATATATACACTGTTTGTCATACACACACACACACACACACACACACACACACACACACACACACACACACACACACACACACACACATATGCACACACACTCATCTGTGTAATTTAATTTGTACTACAGTTACTTGCATTAGACCTGACTCTGTTCATGAGGGAAAGGAAAAATGTTTTTCTCATAACTGCTGTTGCCATTACTTTTTAAGTTTTATATAGTTTAGTTTTTTTTTTTTCCGTCCATCTCCCTAACTGTGAAGGATCTATGGTTATAAAAGGAATGTAAATGGCAACTCTTGGAGAAGATTTCAGTCTTCAGGCATTGATTCCTGCCAGATAAGGTGCTCTAGTTTCTCGCCAGGCTTTGTCTGTACATTATCAGTCATTTTCCAAGTTTTCCAAACCCATTATCTATTGTAATATGTATGTATATATATATATATATATATATATATATATATATATATATATATATATATATATATATATTTTTTTTTTTCCACAATCTCAGTTCATTTTAAATAATTTACTGCACCCTGTATTATGCCTTTATTATGCTGGTAGCCATTATCTCTGTTACTTGAGGGGTTGGCCAGTGGGTCACTTAGAAAAACCTGAACGTTTTAAGAAGAGATCAATATACAGACACAAACATACTAAAATAGAATCTCTCAAATCTTTTTTATCATTTCTGATCAGTACGACACCATGTGTGGATTCCAAGCTTGAAGGGTATGTCAGTGAATAGGCCTGCCTCCACATGCCAGTATTCTGTATTAATAAAATAATCCATGAGACATATGCATGTGGTTTTAGCACAGAGACATGAACATTCCTCTTGTAAGCCTACATGTAACTGCAGTGTGGATGTAGTTTTCTGATAAACTTGCAGCAATGAAAGTTGTTTTACTCTGATGCAGGAATGACAAGCCTGTCAGTTGATAGCACATTATACAGTCTGCTTAATGGTTTCTATAAACAGCAATGGCATGGCAGCATAGCAGATGATGAGTCAGACACATCAGAATTTTAATAAGACACACAGACAAATGCATGTACATATTTTCAGTATCCATTTAAGCTTTTCTTTATTTTTAACTTTGACAGATGTTGATTCTAATGTGTGTTAAAGCTTTCAAAGAGCATTAATAGTATGTAGGGGTCAGTGTCATGAGAATTTCACAAATCTGAATACTACACTTGGTATGTATCCTATCTGGTAAACTTCTGTATCCAGGATTATGTAATGACATAACTTCATCTGTCATATTTGATGTTGTTAATTCTAAGTCCTTTGCAACTCAGGAAAATGCACATTGTGAGAAGAAAACAAAATATACTTATACTGAAAATTAAGTCAAAGAGTTCTGTTGCTTTAATGAATGTTGGAGTTTACTCACCTCTCTGAACATTAGTCACAATCAAAAACTGCTCTATAATTTCATTTCTTAACAAACACCGTTGTTACGAATTATGGGTGTTTAACTGCCACAAGTTATTTGCTGCCTTGTTGGTTAAGCATTGGTTATGCATGACCAAGTAGCAGGAAGTGGACTTATCTTCAGATTAATATCCAGTGCACACTGTCATAACAATCTGTGACTAGGTCTGAAAGAAATTCTTTATCTAAGCTGTAATGCGGATCTGGTTATGAGGGGTTTGTGTTAACTCTGCTGAACAAAGGCTCATTTTTTCTCTAAGATGAAGCACAGGTACACTTTCTTTTATGTTTCTGGACTGGATAGCTTTGCAATGGCTGAAAGGTATATTTTCTCACAAATATTTGTTACTAGCACTATTCAGTAAAAACTGCAAGAAAGACCCACCCAGGCTAGAGTTTTCACTGTATAATACCTGAAATCTCCTGTAGTGGAGACCCATGGCATGCTTGCAAAAGACCCTGTTGGAGCGTCAGAATGTTTCATCAACATGGCTTCTGGAAGCCCATGACTTTTTACATTACTCTGATGGTTATTCTTGGCCTCTAGTTTTTTGAGTGAAACTTGCAATTTCTCCCCCTGTTGGCATGAGCATTTATTGATATTCTGCTTTCAATACAAAAAGCTTGCTATTTGTACTGAAAAGAAGGTAGCTTATTTTACACTCACACACATACACATATACTGCATTTAGCTTGCTGTTCAGGCCCATGACATGATCGGAGCTGTAGCTAGATCGGAGTGGGGTCCCCTTCAACTCAAAGTTCAGTACAGAAAAAAAAAAAAAGTCTTTCAAAAGTCATAGTTACCTGCTATAACAACAAACACACAGACCCACACTACAAGCAAGTAAACATTAATTTAAGCAGTCACATAGTTCTATTTATAACTGCAAATTTTCTGCAGTTTAAGTGAGATTCTTTTAGTAACAGCAGACTGTGAAAGTTGCTATTACATAGAAAGTTTTTTCTTTCTTTTTTTTTTTTTTTTTTTGCAGAGGCAAGGCTCTCTGCACCCCTGTACCTCCTTTACTATTATAGATAGAAACACGGAGATCACTGTACACATAGAAAAATGAATGTTTCATGTTGTAGCAATGTTGGACAATTCATTTAATGCATCTAAGAAATATGTTCTATGGTCCTTCTGTGTAGAATCTGTATACCTCACCTGCATACCTTATTTTCAGTCCAGTCCAGTGCTCCAATTAAATCCCACATCCCAAAGACATGCAAGTAGATGAACTAGTGCTCTCTAAGTTGTGTATGCATGTACAAGTAGTGTGGGAGTGAGTGAGTGAGTGAGTGAGTGAGTGAGTGAGTGAGTGAGTGAGTGAGTGAGTGAGTGAGTGAGTGAGTGAGTCAGTGAGTGAGTGAGTCAGTCAGTCAGTCAGTCAGTCAGTCAGTCAGTGAGTCAGTCCAATGAGGTGATACATGCCGTTGTGGAACAAGGAATTAATTATCAGTATCACCTTCTCATCCCACTCCTGACCTAACTAAGCAGTGCCACGTACTACCCATTAGCAGTTTTAATCCAGATGTGTTTTCAATTCTATCAATTGGTTGAAAAAATTATGTTTCTATGACATTACCATCAAGCAGGAGATATTTAGCTCATTCAACTCTTATCATACATGCATAGGGTAAACCCCCCTATCACATTCTATATGAGTGTCTGCAGAGTACTGAATATTTCACCTATTAGATGTGTAGAATACTATAAAGGAATGATCAGCTGTCTTAAAAGAAGGCAATGTGATTCTAGAACATCCAATATAAGTGAAGCTGTGTGAAATCATGGGAAGTTCTCATATGTCATACACTGTTAACATTGACTATACATTCAGTCAGTACCTCTAAATAACCTCCTGCTCAGAGAGAGTGGTACTAAGTGGTACTCATTGCAAGGGCATGCAGCTTTAGTTCTAATTCCTGTGTCATCAGCATGATTATCTAAAGGTCAGTTTTGGCTATGAATGGAATCATACCTTTTTGTTCTCTTATGTGGCCTAGCTGCATATACTGTTGATGTTGCAAGTGATTCACCACGTTTTATTTGTTCTTCATATGGCTACTGCAATGGCTTAAGGTCTTATGCAGTCATGCGTATTCTGCAAATGTTTCTTCATTAACAATATTTTAACTTATATATATATATATATATATATATATATATATATATATGTGTGTGTGTGTGTGTGTGTGTGTTTTTCAAGCTGTGAACACATGACAATCCCTGGCATTCAGTAAACATTCATGCAGGAATACCATATTCCTGCATGGAAGGGACCGTTCCCATGCAGAACGGCAGTGTGCCATGCATATTCATGAAGACGTGCTGCCATGCTGCAAAATGGACATGATTCTGTGTATGAGTGCAGGGGGTGTGTCTGAGAGCAGTGCTCTCAAAATATACACACCCCCTGCACACCAGAATTGCCATTCGGCAATTTAAAACAAGCGAGAATGCTCGTAACACCCCCAACACATTAGGGTAAGAAATCTGGTCAAAGCCATAAGGGACAATCGTCCCTATCAAAGCAAAAGTTGATAGAATAACAGATGTAGCATAAGCACATAGTGCACACCTCCCAACCCATCAGAGTAAGGAATGTGGACAAAGCCATAAGGGACAATCATCCCACAAAGCAGAAAGTTGATAGAAGAGCAGGTTCAGCATTAGCATGAATATTTTGAATGGTACAAATAAATAAACACAACAAATACATTTTTTTATGCATGCAATAGGTTTAAGTGTAGCTGTGCGGGCGTGCCCATCGCTTAGCTACGCTTAGTCCAGTTTAAACAGCAAAAGAAGTTAAATAGCAAGAGACATCCAACATAAACAATACTGCAATAGTGTAGTGGTTAGAGTGCATGCTTTGCAAGTGGTTATTCCCGGTTTAACCCCCACTGTTACCAATTTGCATTTTATACGCGAAAGTAGTACAGAAACATTTTTTTTTATATAATTAGCTACTAAATAACATATATTTGTTAAACAGAGTACTGTAGTAGGTCAATATGTGAGGTGCCAGTTTAATAAAGTTGTAAAACCCCCATATAAGCACAAGTGCCTCATACAGTATTTTCACACATGAATAAATGTAATGAAAGCACATTGGGAGATGTCAGGGACAGTAAACAAATGTATAATATGTAATGAATGATGAATCAATCCCACACAGCAGATAGTCTATAAAATAAAAAAATAAGCAATGCTAAGCCTTAAACAGCTCTGCTTACCAGGTGTAGGCATCATGTAAATATGACTGATAAGCAATGTGCAGCCCAGCTAAGTGGATTTGCCCATTGGTAAGCAGTGCCGAACCTGCCCCTTTAAGCACTGCCAACCTTAGCTAAGCAGTTTGCACGTAGCTTATCTTAGCTCAACATATTCAAAACCGTCCAGTCATGGCAAATGGTGGGAAATCAGCCGTATTTAAACCCCACAGGAGGGAATACAGCTCATAACTGGTTGCAGCTTCCCACTGTAGGCAGTATGGCAGGTGTTGGCAAGGGCATGCGCTTCCAGGTGCAGCGCTGGGGCATAACAGGAGTTCAAATTCATGGCAGGACTCCTGGTAAATAACCATGATGAGAGACTGCTGCAGGGTCAATACCAGGGCACCCAAAATAAAGTGGAAGCCTGGGACAGTCTCGTCCATGATCTCACCAGTGCCACTGGTATCCCTAGGACTGGTGAGCTGGTCTGGCACCACTATGCCAACTTGAAGCAGAGGAAGAGGGAGCTCTTGGATGAGTGAGTCCAAGAAGCAAGGCAGAGGGGTGATGTCCCAGCAGTGTGTAAGTATTCATATCAATAACTGTTTACCAAAGCCCAGCCTGTGTATGTGATGGATGTGTGTGCCTAAATATTTTTCTATTCCCTTTACAGCTGCAGCTGAGCAGGCTGTGAATCAGGAAGCCCATGCCAGTAGGTTGCAAAGATTGTGTCATGAGGCTGGTAAGTAACAATCCTGCTTGTAGTAGTCATACCAAATAAATATAAAGTAGTAGTACTATTCCTCTGAAGAAACTATATACATACCACCACAATGCTTTATTTTTCTAAAAAATTTTACCTAAACTCTTTCTTTGCTCCTACTTAAATCTGGCTTGTTCTACAAAATAAAACCTAAAAATTACTTTGTAACAGCTTAATCTTTATTTAGTTTGCAACCCACAAATGACTGACATTGTAAACTGCTGCAATCTTTTGTTACAACTGCTTTAAAGCTTTGTGTTTAACCTACTAATAATTTGAAATTGTAAGCTGCTGTAATAATTTTTGTAACCCTTGTTTTGGAGCTTTTCTCCCCAGGACTCCATTGAAAATGTGTTCTTATTGGCCCAATGGACTATCCTGGTTAACCAACTGCAAATAAATAAAAATAAATAAATAAAATAGAAAGTCACCTGGAAGTATAAAACCTGTGTATGGGCTGTACTGAATAAACATGAAAATATGACAGTAATAGACCCATATAGGTGATAGTTCAATAAAACCGTAACTGCCTGGCAATAAAGTTCTAAATCCTGGACTGGTTGTGTTTACTCTGATATTGTATGGCATTTAGTGTTGCATTCTCTGAATAGTAATGTTGTGTTAACTACTGTTACCCACACTGTGCTACATAATAAATATGTCTAGGAATGTCTGTATACGACTGTTGAAAGTACAAGGTCTGATTGTACAACCAAGAGAGACTTAGACAAAAAACACTGAAGAAGCAAACAGCAGTTTCTAAAGAGCTCACTCTGATAAAACACAAATTGTTGTATTTGTAGCACACACAGCCATGGTTCAAATCCTGGGAGTGGTAGTAAGCTGCATGCATAATCATGCCTCTCTACTGTACATATTTTTGCAAAATGTCCAGATAATTGGCTCATATTTTTGGCTTGTTCTTCTTTCTCCCTGGCAAATCACTGGGATGAACTTAGAATTGTAGTCACTAAATAATGACATGCATTTGAGTTTCAGACCTCTAATCCTTCAGAAAATGTATATTAAAAAATCCTGTTACTCTAGCAACTCTCTAAGTTTATAAGAGCAATATTCAAAATATGTCCTTATTTGTACCCACATGTTGTCAAGCTTTGTCCAGATGTTGAGCATGAAGAGATTGAGAGGTATGTGCATAATTTTAACTAGGAATCTGAGAATATGTGTAGAAACAGTCAGGTAGTGTTAACAAACATTTCCTATACTGGTCTACCAGGTAAGAGAAGTAGAATTTAGCTATAAGACAGTTGAAGTATATACTGTGTACAAACATGCCACTGTCCAAACCAAGGCCATAGGGTATTGTAATAGGGTCTATATTATAAGATCGACATTTGAAAACATTGAACAACATATGGTCGGCACCATATGGTCAATGTCTTCAAACATCGACCTTATAAAAAGACAAAAAAAAAAAATGTACCCCAATGGGTTTAAGCAGGGGGGCAAGCACCCCCCACAACCCCGTTACTTAAATATACCAACTCCGAGACCATGCTACATTGCAGTAAATGGAAATCTCCCCTTACAGAGATTTCCGTATACATGCTCGAGATTCTGAGCGTTCGATATTCTTGTGTCAGCAATGTCAGATTCGACATTGTCAGTTTTCGAGAATATGATATAAACCCTTGTAATAATACCTGAAGAGCAATGATTAGAGCAATGATCATTAAAGTTGTGAGTACTCCAAGGATATACAAGTTGTTAACTGACATCTCCCCCCCCACCATATTTGCAACAATAATCTAAACGCACAAATCAATAGGTATGTTTACACCAAACCTACTGTTGGGACATATGTCCTTGTTCAACAAATATTGAAATGGGTTTCTATTAATGTTCCATGTTGAAATACTATCATTGGTGGCCTGTTGCTGTCAATGTAACCTGCATGCCGTTGTAATGGCCACTGTGGTTCCATATATGCATGTGTTCTGTTTGCTATGCAACTGTTCCATATCTGTTGTTTTGGGTTAATGGGAATATCTATGCATGCTGTTATAACTAACCCTGGATTGTGTTGACTATTACTAACCCACATAAGTTCTAAAACTGTAACACCATAGCACGTTTGGGAAGGCCTGTCCCAGCACCTTTCCCACCTCATCTGGCCATGGCACCAGGCCCCAGCACATCTGGGACCCACCCTGGGACCTCCTCGTCTGCTGGTCCTGCACCAACTTTGGGTGGAACCACCTCAGGGAATGGGCCTTGCCCCCCCCCGGGAGTGG
>NC_056730.1:281334644-281417144 GCF_019279795.1 Protopterus annectens | reverse complement strand
GCATGTGCGGCATTGGGCCACCAACCTCAAATGCCATGTCCATCAATGGGCTGCTTCTGTAGAAAGGGACCGGATAGACCCAGGTGGGGGCCCAGCCATCCAGACCCCACTGACACCCACCAAGGAGCTCCTCACCACACTTGCCCCACACACCGAATGCACAAACCATGAAGCTGAGGGAAGCATTGTGGAGGTGGGTTGCACACACACACACACACACACACACACACACACACACACACACACACACACACACACACACACACACACGATGATGAGCGTGCAGGTAATGGCCCAGTGCGGATTAGTACACTAATGTATCAGATATACATGTATCTCTATTGTAGCTACATGCATGTGTCAGGTCTGATTGAAGTTGTGGATAGGGTTTTCTAATGTACAGATGTGCACATCTATGGTGAGAACAGGACATTGTTTATTATTCTGGTTAGTACTGTAGATGTGCAGACATGTTGCAGCCATCCTGGTCCAAGGCCATGTGTGTATCTGCTGGCAATAACACCCTCTCACAACTACCTAGGACCCTCTGGTTTGCATATGGGACAGCAGCCTGAAGCTGGTGAGTATGACATTGTTCTGTTGTTGCCTGGCAATACCCCAGGCATGTGAAGCACATGCAATTTACCGTGCACACAACCATCAGTAATAGCTATATTGCTTTATGTAATAGCTATATTGCTTGTTGTGCATGTTCACTTGTGCTGGGGTTAACTGTATTGCATCACAGTGGTTACCACTGGGGCCAATCTGACATGAACTCAACATCCCTGTAGCATACCTCACAACTTGTCAGTGCCAAGATTTCTGGACAGAGGCCAGCAAATTGTGCTAGACAAACGGCCTAAGGTCAGGTCATGCATGACACATTACTGATATACAGTGGGTATAAATTATCTACACACCCATCTTAAGATGCAAGGTGTTCCTGTTATATACTAATTAGGGCCACAATATGACAGTCCACACCTTTCAGGGTTTAATGTGACCCATAACAGGTACAGTTCACTTGTAAAACAAAGCATCTGAACTCATGTATTGCACCTACAAGGTTGGCCACCTGCGAGGGTGGAAGACGTCCTATCATCATGATGTTTCAGTCAGGTATGATACCTCATGCTGCCATGTGTGTCAGTACACTCACTGTGGCCTATTTGGCTATAATATCACATATATGGGCATTGTTAAGGCACACAGACCACTTCTAGGTTTCAAACATATGGATATTCCAGACATATCTGTACAGAGGACTGTACAATGGTTTAACCTGCTGCATGTGAGGCAGATGCTATTACCACACTATATAAAGTAATGGCAGTGGAAGGTGGTCATCAGCTGTGTATGGTATACACATCAAAATGTTATAAGCCACACATGATATGATCTTCACACACAAACAGTTGCCAGCATTAGGAATATAACTCCTCCCTATCTAGGTATTTCAATTACAGTGCTACACAGTTATCAGATGTGCCACAGAAGTTATGTATTTCCACCTCTTCCAAAGGTACCTCTAAGGTGGATTACACCAACAGGTCTACTAAATTGGAGTGACGGTACATGTAAAGGGTAGTATACAGTTAAAAAATGGAATGAGCCAGATGGTACATGATTCACACACACATACTTGCAGGATTGGGATTAAAACTCCTGCTTATCTAAATATGTTTATTATTGCATTACACAGTTACTGCACATGCTACAGAACTTACTGAACCTTCACTTAGCCAAACCTGCTGATTACTGCACAGCTGTGCTAAAGTATTACAGTTAGCAGACAGTCTGCCTTCTGTTCCCCCATACATCATGCTAGTTCTTTCTGTTTTGTACTTCAGCTAGCGTTATGGCTTGGCACTTCACCAGGTAATTGTATCAAGAAGTGTGGCACACCTGGCAGCCATCAGCATTGCACGTTCATCACAGATGTAGCCCCAGTACTTACTAGTTATGTCCACCCCTGGAGGACACATGTCTTCTGTGATGGAGAGGTGGTTCACAGCAGCAGACAGCAAACCTGCAGTATCAGGCTATGACACATTCCACAGCTGTCAGTCCCCAAATATGGACCACACCACACCTCCACAGGTGGTGGTGTCTCCATATTCATTATGGATAGGAAAACCTCCAGACTAGCATCCCATCATAATGCAATGGAGATACTTCCGGTACAACCACCTTGGGGTAATGGTGTTATGGGTCCACATCTATGTCCCTAGACAGTCAATGCACATTCCTCAACACCCTGCCATCTCTGACAGTCCAATGCGACACTGACATAGTACAAGTCTTCAACTACCCCTCCATCACCTGGGGAATGTAGCCAATCTCCAGTACAGTGCCCCAACACTTCTGGGATTCATCATTTCCATTATCCTAGACCAAATCATACTGACCCATGGTAGAGGATGCAACAAACATGCCCTGTGTTGACCACTTAAATATGGTACCATTGCTCATCCCCAGATGTCAGTCCTTGCATGGTGAGATTCACACAGGCTGTAATCAACATGGAATTCAACATGTCAGCCACCCCCCCCCCCCACAATGATATCCACCTGCAAAAAGTCTTCAAACTGACTTTGCAGTCATGAAAACAGGCATGGATATCTTCACTTCACCCATGGCAATGGGATGTAGCTGCATGACTGTGGAATCATACACATAGGCACTGTACAAATGGGTACATGAATGCATGGTACTAGCCAGAGCCAGCAGAACCTAGACACTGCCCTCCAAACACTAGGAGACAATGTGATGGTCCCCTGCCATTACTGAAGTGTACATCAGAAAGAGGAAACTGTTGCAAGAAAAGGTGGTGTTCCATAACTGTTGAACTCCCTTATTAGACTCAAACACAACTTTGGATCTCTCATGGAGTCCCTGACAGGCATCTATGGCAGCAGAGATGCAGCAGACATGGACAACAGTCACAACAGCCATGGTACTTACATCAACAACTTCCACAGCATTAAACACAAGTGCTGCGAGTTACTGCACAAAGCTATTACCTATCCTGAGGCAACAGATATTGCCCACAGTCTTGGCAACAAATTCAGTGCCAGCTTTACCCCTCTCCCACCCACAAGTGAAGTGCTGAGTGAATGTGTTCTCACATGCTGTATCCCATGTCCTTTCTAGGCATCTGTGTGTCACCAGGATGTGGCCCTGCAGCAAGGCCACAGGTTATGGCAGTGTGATGACACATCCACCATGTCATAGGCAGGGTACAGTATGTGCACGGTAATTCCTGGACTGTAACACAGTGATTGCATATGCCTTAGACCATAGGCCTGAGGGTTGTACTTAGGTACATGTTGATGTACAACATCCATTGGAGAATGGAGAATGGTACATGTTCTGGTTTGGACACACCTCCGATTGCTAATAACCACAGCCACAGGGGATATTCATCAACCAAACACACTGGGATTATTATTCACACACACACACACACACACACACACACACACACACACACACACACACACACACACACACACTTGCCAGTATTGAGAGCCATAGGTTCATTGCTTCATAGGTGTGTAGTAGGTTAATGAGCCTGAAGGATCTACAAGGCTAGCCCAAGGGAATACCTTGGCATCAGGCCACATGACAATAGTCCCTAGTGTGGTTCAGGGGTATAGTCAGTGGAGTGGTCCCCAGGGGTGGGTATTGTATTCCCCATCCACTCATCCAGGTTTCTATTGAGGGTGGCCAGTAATGCGCACTGCTTCCCATGTATGTGATCTATATTCCATAACAGGGATAGTGTCTGGGTTGTGCACATGTCCCACATGCATGTTCTTTGACGTGTGGAAGTGTGCTTGAGGTCTCTGGGGCATGTTGTGTGGACAGATTGGTATCTTCTGATGTAGCATTCTTAACCTCATTTGGTGAGACCTGGCTATGTTACTGAGGTCATGATTGTACCTACATTGACAGTACGATACGGGTATTCAGTGGAGTTAGTGGTGTCTGCCAATACAGGGAAATGTATAAGGCATGGTATTCCCATTTGTGGGGTACATTTGCAGACTCTACAGTTGTTTCAGGTGTCCAGTGGGGAACATGGAAACAGGGCCAATGTACACATTTATTGGGCTACTGAGGGGATGGAACAGGGTGCCATGTCCTTTTACTTGCTGGATAACACACACTCAGTCAGGAGATGTAACACATCAAAGTACTTTCTGATGTCAGTGGCACTGTTGTGGTCAACAGGCATGTAGTCCACTGCTATCACACTGTGGGTACTATCTGTGAAGCAATATGCAGGGGAACTACCAATATAGTGGTTTTTGCCTATCCAAGTGTGTTTGTGTATGATATGTGGGTGGAGAGTTGTCTCTGAGTAATAGAAGGGTTGTCTATATTGTTCACTAATCCATACTGTCACATTTAGGGCTGTGGATTGTCTACACCAACCTCTCTGGTGTTTGACATCTGTTGGCCTTGTAATGTGGACACTGTGACATATATATATATATATATATATATATATATATATATATATATATGAAACAAGAAAAATGTTTTAGCCGTCCATATTGCTTTACATGAGGGACATAAATTTAATTTTACAGTTATAGACCAGGCTGCTGTGGGTGAGAGAGGGGGCCCACTTAATGACTTTTTAGAACAAAAAGAATTGAGATGGCAACTGAGAACCAATGCTTCAGAGCCCCCCGGGTTAAATAGTGCCATCTCGATTAATTCAATTTTAAGGCTAAAAGCACACTATTTTATGTAAATATTGCTCTTTCTGAAAACCTTATATTCTATTTTTACATCCTATATTTAATCCTTATCTGCATTCTAATTTTATTATTTTATAATGTATTATTATATATGTAAGCTTGCATATTGCATACATGATGGTAGTAAATTATTGTATTTATGTAGATGTGTGATGTTAAAAAATAGGCGTTGGTTCCTGAGCAAAAAGAGAAGTTTCATCATGTACAAAAAGATCAACATATGCAGCATATTAATTAGTAGGAATAAGGTTTTAATGCAGGAATATTGCTTTAATATTAAATGAAAGGAAATTATGCCATCATTTATAGGGATTTGTAACAGGTGGTGTTTGAGTATCATGTATTCTGATGAAGTTTCTACTACGAGACAAAAGCTTTTGATTAAAGTACTGTTGTGTGGAGTCCTGACTCCTATTCTTCATTTGTACTTGTTTTACACATCAACTACTGACAGTTATCATTCTTTGCTCACAGTTATTTACTGGGAAATATGAAATGAATGCTGCTGAGACCAATATTCTGAAGCATATAGACTACACATTCTGGCACACACCTGCCATTGTGGAGGGGAAGCTACAGACAACAGACTGCTTGTTCTGTGTAAATAGTGCAGCACCTTATTAGTATGCTGGCTGGGTTACCCTCCTTGTGCTTTTCTCAAATTCAAGGAATGGCCATATCCTGATGGGGTCATATCTCTCAGCTGTACAGCTACACCCAGGTTATACAGAGGCAGGCTTACATATCTGGTCAGTTTACCTTCACATTGTGGTTTACAAGCAGTTTTGTGGCTATTCATTCATGGGTTTGCAGTTGGAAGTAGTATGGGTGGACATTAGAGTTTCAGACTTCATGCACTCCATGACATTCATGCCTCCACCCCCCCCTGTTATTTTCTCCTCCACCTAACATTATGTAAGCAATAGCTCTGAGGTATCCCTATAGTTGGGCCTTTATCCCAGTAGCATTTATGATATGATCCACAGCCCTTGCAGTAGGACATGGGGAGGCATGCTACTGGCATTTGTCAACATGGCCTTGCATTTGTTTTCTGTTTACTGTTTACTGTTAGGTTGTTAGTTGGGACCCCCTGACATTCCATACATTGGCACTATGGGTGAGGCATGGGCCTTTGCCAGAGGACTATAGGCCATTTGAGAGTGCTGCAGGCCATCTGTTACTGCATTTCTACATGGGATTGTGGAGGGGGGGGGCTGCACACCTGCAGACTTTAACATTTGAAATGACTGCAAGGGTATTTCAGTTACTCTGCTGGTTTGCATTTCATATTGTATTGTGACCTATCATGCAGACAGGAGGCATATCAGTAGAGTATACATGTTAGATCGTAATAGCATATATTTCAGTTTCAGACTTCTTACCCTTCAGAACTGAATGCAACTGGCAGACTTGTTGTAGTATGTCTGTGCAGGTCTGGTGGGGGGCTGTTCACCATTGCCATCATTTGGGGGCCTTAGCCCAGCTTTACTTCATGGTCATCTACACCTGTCCTGCTTGGTGAGGCTGGTAGTGGATATGTGACCCTCACTGACATTCATGTGTGTGACCTATTGACACCCATAGTTCTTTGGGCCATCACATGTACTACAGTGGGGGATGTCACCTTGTGTAGTGCTGCCTAGTACGTCAACAAAAAAAATGCACTTTATTCATCTGCTTTTACTGTATTTGTGTTTCCTTCTACTTTATTTTGCTTTTGCCTGTTCTTAAAAGTATTCAATTTAATTTATTCTGCTGCATTTCTTACTTCTTGGTAGTAGCCTGATTAAATTGTAACTGTTATTCTAAGTCTTTTGGTTTAAGCACTTGGGCTTTATACCATTTTTTTTTACATTAAGAAGATTTGTGGTCTGCACTTTTGTGGCAGGACAGGTAGCTTACACCCTTCTAAGTTGGGAATTGCTGATTGAAGGCTCAGTGTCTGCTATTCTAAAAGTGTATTAGTTCTGGTTTAAGCACTTGGGCTTCAGGCCAGTAATTCTACATTAAGAAGGTTTGTGGTCTGCACTCTTGTGGAATGAGAGGCTGGATTCTGCCATTCTGAGCTGGGAGTTTCTGGTTAAAGGCTTATTGTGCCTGCTGATTTGAACTGTTTCTTTCTGAAATTGGTGCACCTTGTTGCTGTAGCATAGGACCAGATTCAGGCCTGCTGAATCTAGCTTTGTTTGCATAACTTGAGCACTGATCCAGGCCATCTTTTTTGGAGAAGGTTCCCCTGCACCTTAGTAGTGAGAGTGTGCAGTTAGAACTTGTATGATTGAAGACTGTTGGAACAGGGCTCAGTTTTGAGCTTTTTTCTGGTTAATTGGGTAACTTGTTTAAATCAGTTTGTTCATTTTCTATTGTTTTAATATATATATATATATATATATATATATATATATATATATATATATATATATATTTTGCACTTTATTCATCTGCTTTTACTGTATTTGTGTTTCTTCCTACTTTATTACTAGAGGCATTGACTACAACTCTGAACTGAGATATATAACAATAAGCATACTTTTCTGAGCATTTAAAGTGTTTTTTATTGTATCTGCTTTATTGTCTGAAAAAAAAAAAAAAAAATATATATATATATATATATATATATATATATATATATATATATATACTTGTTTCCCACCATTCTAAGCTAATATAGTCCAGTTTTCAGATTAGTGCTGAATTCAGGGCTGTGTTACAAATCTCTGCATTTGCCCATACCTTACTTGGATAGAAGGAAGTTTCTCTGTTCACCTGTAAGAGAGGGGAGCTTTGAGCAGCCTATCTGTCCCTGGAGGAGTGGTTTCAGCCCAAAACTTAGTAGTTTACTGGCCATTTTTGGCTAATTTCTATCTCTTTCATTTCCCTGCTATAAAAACCACATTTGCCCGGTTTTGCTCACCTGGCAGTGGCAGTTAGCTAGGTATAACTATTCCCAGCTCTACAAATCTCCTCTTCAATTTTTCCCTTGGAACAAGACAAACTTTCAACTTAAGCACTCAAGCCATTCATTTCTCAGCCCGTAACTTGCTCAAAACTCATAGCAGGCACTTATAAACCCTTGCACTAGACCCCCTATACTGTACAGAAGGACAAGGCTCTCTATTCAACCTTACCAGCCATTCAGTAAAACAGTTCACTGTACCTATCCAGGCATATCCAAATGGCAGTTTCGGGTGTACTCTCCAGTCCAACTGGTGATCTGGGCATTTTGAGGCAATGTTACAACTACCTCATGTACACAGACAACCCTCTCCTCCTATCACCAAACACTAATACATGCAAGACAATTATACAACCAAAGTGGAGGCTAGGGTCTCTCAACCCAAGATTGGATCAGACAGTCAAGAGGAGAAGGGAAATAATGGCATTACACCACCAGACTCACATAGACCCATTAAACCAGCACTGGCAAAAACACACATAAACACATAAACCAGCACTGGCAAAAAACATACATAAATACACGAAAACATACTCGGAGCATCTAAATAAAAATCTGCAAAAGCAATAGAGACCTACAAAGCAGACACCCAAGCAATCTCCACCCCACCAACACAAACCATGAAACACATACTTCACAAAACCAGTGTGCCACACAATCACAGCCCTTAAGGCAAAATAACATACCCAACATACTAGTAATAGGTAACTCTATAGTCAGGCACACTGACGTCCCACTCACTAGGCTGAATAAGGTGAAGGTTACTGTTAGTTCCCTGTTGGGTGCCAGGATCCACCACATAACACAAGCACTCAGGTCACTCCAGAACAAGTGCAAATACGACTCTGTCATTGTCCATGTTGATGTGAATGACCTGAGCCATACTTCCCTGGACTACATGAAAAGAGACATGGAGGAGCTCCCTGATCACGTAGCCCAGGCTGGTATGACCCTGACCTTGAGTAGCATCCTGCCCTCACCAAGAATGATACCACGGTATAAAGATAAAATTATCAATTTCAACAATTGGCTAAGTTTCTGGTGTCACTCAAAGGGGATCCAGTGTCTGTCTACGTGGGATGACATGCTCGACACGCCATGCTGGTTCGCTAGAGATTGCTTGCACCTGTCACCCTTAGGCTTTCGAATACTGGCCAAGGCTCTTGCCACCCCATAGTGCTTTTTTAGGCAAGGTTCAAAAGACAAACCCACCACTGTAAACAGCACAAGTAACAAAAATCTGAGGGTAATGCTACTCAAGGCCAGAAGTCTAAACCTCAAATTGCATGCACTCGAGGCACTCCTCAGTATGGAGAAAATCAATATATGTGCAGTAACAGAAACCTGGTTTAAGGATCCAGAGAGCACCCCAGCACTACTAGGCTATAACTCATACCATACATTTCGGCCACAGAACCCGAACCGAAATACAAAAGACGGGGGAGTATCCATATTCATCAAGGATACCCTCACCTCCAGGTTAGTGGCAAAGCACGATGCTTCAGAGATCATCCACATGCAACTAACAATGGGCAAAATGGCAATTCAAATTGTAGCTTGCTACACATCACCCTCCATGTCCCAGGACCCCCATTCCGCATTTCCGGAAACACTGGGAAACATAAAGATCATACAAAACACTCTAATATTGGGTGATTTCAACTACCCAAACATTAATCAAGTACTAACTCCCTTGCACAACATTTCTTAGAATTTATAAACTCAAACACCTTGGATCAACTGGTCAACACTCCCACCAGAGGTGACAACATATTGGACCTGGTCATCACCAACATGGGCGACTGGTGTTCCACACCGGAGGTCAACCCCTCGCTTGTTAGATCTGACCATAAACAAAAAACTTTGAATATCCACATTCTGCACCCACCCCCGGACAAGGAAACCACCAAGAAAAACTTTTCAAAAGCAAACTTCACTTTACTTAAGACAGAGGTGGAAAGTTTCAAAGTCCCCATACTAAAGGATAACACTGTCCAAGCTGCAAAATCCTTTACTAATGCATTCTACGGGCACCTACAAGAATTCATGGACCATGCTATCCCAAGCAAAACCAAGACTCACTCCTCCAAGAAAAGGAAACCAATCTGGTGGACCCCTGCCATAAACAAGCTATACAATAGAAGGAGGAAACTAGTACAGAAAAGAGTAAAATCCCAAGAAGGGAAGACATCCCTGATCTGTATCAGCAAGAAACTATGATCCCTCATAAAATTGTCCAAGGCAAGCTTCGAAAGAAAAATTGCCAAGGACTCCAAAGATAACCACAAGGCATTCTTTAGCTATGTCAAGAATCTAAGTGGCAATGCTCAGATCTGCTCGGAGTTCATTCAGAATGGCACAAAATACACTGAACCAACCAATATCACCAATATCCTTGCAGACAGGTTCAATGCAAACTTCACCCCCTTCTCACCCCCAAAAGTACCCATAACCATACCAGAAGAATATAGATCCCCTGAAATCACAGACGCTCAGGTTAAAACAGCCCTCTCCAAAGCCAAAAATACAGCATCAATGGGACCGGATGGTGTCCCAGGTTGTGTCCTACACAAGCTCAAAGATGAACTAACCCCTCACCTAAACACACTGTTCAAACTCAACCTGTCCACAGGCTATGTACCCATAGAGTGGCGCACAGCAACGGTTATTCTGCTCCACAAATGTGGAGCCACAACAGACCCTGGGAACTATTGCCCTATAAGCCTGACTAGCTTGGTCTGCAAGGCTATGGAGCCCGTCATCATGGAACTCATTAACAGAGACATTGGGAACCTCCAAACACTAGAACCTACCCGGTCCGGCTTTGTTAAGGGCAGATCATGCCTCCTAAACCTGGAGGATTTCTTTGAGACAGTTACCAAGGCTATAGACAAGGGAAAGGTGGTACACACAACCTACCTAGACCTCGCAAAGGACTTCAACACCATTCCCTATTCTGGTATTATAGACAAGCTCACTAGCCTAAACATAAACCCCTATGTCACAAGATGGGTTGCCAACTGGCTCATGGACAGAACCCACATGGTGAGAGTTGCAGGAGCTAGGTCTGACTCTAAACCGGTTACAAGTGGCATTCCCCAGGGCTCAGTCCTTGGACCTCTCCTGTTCAGCATATACTTTTCAGAGGTACAGGCAAGCACAGGAAGACTATGGCTGGCCAAGTTCACAGACAACTGCAAACTAGGGGCTATAATTGACTCTCTGGCTGACACAGACATCTTCCAAAAGGGTTTCACTGAGACAGATAGCTGGTGTCAAAATCATGGCCTCAAGCTAAATGCCAAAAAGTGCATAGTCATCCCTTTGGAAAAAAAAAAGTACCCACAAACTACCACATAGGTGGTAGTCCCCTAAATATGGAAAACGTAATAAGGGATCTGGGGACCCAAGTAGATAGTAATCTCACTTTTGATAATCACATTGCCTAAGTGGTTAGAAAATCATTCTATGTGGTCCACCTAATCACAAAAGGGTTTGCATCCAGATCAAAAGAGATCATTGTGCCCCACTACTCATCACTCATCAGACCCATCATAGAGTACAATGCCCCATTTGGGATGTATCTTACAAGACACCTGCAACAGCTGGAAAGACCACAGAAGTACCTCACCAAGAGGATCACTGGCCTCAAACAGATGCCTTATGCAGCTCAACTGAAGAAACTCCAGCTGTACTCGGTTGCATACCGCCTACTCAGAGGTGATCTCTGCCTGACATACAAGGCCATGTCCAACCCAGAATTGATGGACATGCTCCACCTAAAGAAAATCTTATCCCCTTGAGCCACATGCTCTAGGGATCTAAACCTCACCACAAAAATAAATATGATTTGCTGGAGGGATAGATTCCTGTCCCAGAGACTTCCCATGCCTTGGAACAAGAATCCAGTCCACATTAGGGAGAGCTCCTCGCTAACACTCTTCAAGAGAAACCTTGATGAGTGGATGGGAAACAGAAAGTTTACCCAGGGATCACTTCAGTGGCTCTGCTGGACAGAGGCACAGGGAACTAATCTAAGGGGGCGGTGAAAGCCAACACATTCTGGCTAGGTTTATAAATGCCTTCAGGCAGATAGCCTAGTACCTACCTATTAACCTAGGAACCTATGACACAAGTATTTGTTATGACTTTCCTGCTGTCCCATATAGCTGTCTGCTGCTGTCCCATTCAGCCACCAAATTCCCTTGCTTGCTTGCATCCATATCATACATGCACGTATGAGAACATACTACTCCATTCAGTAATTGATAGAAAGAGTGACTTACCTTGTTGCTGGGCCAGTATTGATGACAGTGTTGGAGTGCTGACTATGTTGGGTGCACATAGTACACTCCCTGTACATGGTAAGGCTCAGATAGTGTCATATTTGGCATCCTTTTTACTGTCTGTGTGATTCAGAGAGCTGTATCAGTCCCTGGGTCCCTACAGTGTCAGTGTGTGTGTTCTGCGTTACCTGTTTGCCAAGGCCTGGGCATACTGTGCATGCCTCCTTTTGCCTACAGATGCAGGCTCAGGATGCTCCTCCTCTAAATCCCTCTCTGCTGTGCTGGCCTTAGAAATGGTGGGGGGCTGTGTGGCCCTGCCCCGTACTGTTCCTGTTGCAGCTGTTTCCACAGGATCACATTGTGTAGCATGGCACATACTATGAATATTTGTGTACATGTAGCTGGAGAGTACTGCAAGGCTCCACCAGATATGCCAAGGCAGTGGAACCGTGACCTGAGCATCCCAAACACATGCTCTACAATGATCCTGGTTTGTGCGTGTGCCTCATTATGGTGTTCTTGTTTGGGTGTGTGTGCATTTCTGATAGGTGTCATCAGCCACGGCTCCAGTGCATAGCCAGCATCCCACACTAGATGGCCATTTGGGATGTCCCCCCGACAAACACCTGATACAGCTGTGAGCAATGCCAGATGTGGGAGTCATGATAGCTTCCAGGGTTGCCAGCACACACATTTATGATAATTCCCAGGGCAGCACACGACCTGGCAGTTGATGGAGGGTAAGCCCTTGCGGTTTATGTAGACCCTTCCCCACTCACTGGGGGTGCCTTGATGTGGATGTGTGTGCAGTCTATAGCACCAACTACTTCAGGGTATTCTGCAATACGGTGGAAGAGATGCATACATGTGGTCAGCACCTCACGGGCAGTGGGGAAATAGTTGTGCTCATTGGTATGTTGTGTCATGGCATCCAGGAACCGGTGGAGTACTCTGGATGCTGATGCCTGTCAGACCCCCATGATATCCCCAGTTGGTCTTTGGAAGGTACCTGTGGCTAGTATTTTTAAGCCTAGACATATCTTGGTATCCACAGAGATGGGTTCCCCTCTATTAGTTCTGTGTGTAAGGCATGGCAGGCACAGCTCAACGATTTGCTGTAGAAGGTCCCTGTCCACCCTATAGCACTCCACTATCTCTAGCTCATGTAGCCTCCGGTAGGTTACCTTGGGTCTGTGCACCCTTCTATGTCTCCTCACTGTGGGTTGGTCGACAACATTCTCATCCTCACCACCCTCAGCTTCTTCCACATGTCAGCACATGCAAGTGAGCACGTATATTTCCCCAACACCCATGAGGTGTTGGCCAGCAATATGCATCTCTTCCACCAAATAGCAGAATACTCTGAGGTAGTGCGTGCTATAGACTGCACACACATATGCATCAAAGCACCACCTGTTGGGTGGGGTAGGGTCTACATCAACCACAAGGGCTTTCCCTCCATCAACTGCCAGGTCATGTGTGATGCCCAGGGCAGTATAATGAATGTGTGTGCTGGCTGCCCTGTAAGCTATCACAATTCCCACATCTGGCATCTGACGCAGCTGTACCAGAGATTTGCCAGTGGAGACATCCCTTATGGTCACCTAGTGGGGGATGCTGATTACACACTGGAGCCGTGGCTGATGACACCCATCAGAAATGCACACACACCCAAACAAGAACTCCATAATGAAGCACACACACAGACCAGAATTATTATAAAGTGTGTGTTTGGGATGCTCAAGTCACAGTTTCAGTGCCTGGACACATCCGGTGGAGCCTTGCAGTACTCACCAGCTACACATACTCAAATTGTCATCATATGTGCCATGCTACACAATATGATCCTGTGGAAACAGCTGCAGCAGGAACAGCACAGGGCAGTGCCACAGAGCCCCCCAACCAATGCCAAGGCCTGCACAGGCACAGACTGACTCGGAGGAGGAACACCCTGAGCCTGCCCCAGTAGGCAGAAGGAGGTGTGCCCAGTATGCATAGCACATACACTGACACAGTAGGGACCCAGGGAATGACACCTCTCTCTGACTCACACATACAGTAAAAGCGATGCCAAACATGACACTACCTGTGCTCAACCATGCATAGAGGTATACTATGCACATCTGACATAGGCAGCCCTCCAGCACCATCCTCAATACTGGCACACCCACAAGGTAAGTCACTTTCCTTACCAATTGCCGAATGGAGTAGTATGTGTTGTTACTTGTATCTATGGTATGGATGTGAGCATGCAAGGGAATTGGGTGGCTGAATAGGATGCCAGCAGATAGTAGACATCTATAGTGGCAGCATGATACCTGTAACAAATACTGGTGTCACCATAGTAGCCAGTACTACACATGGTGACAAAACCCACTACAGGAAATGTGCTAGGCCACATGTGTGTCCATATGACACACACATGCCAGTCAGGGAGGTTCACATACCCAACAACAGTCTCAGCCAGCAGGACAGGTGTAGACAAACACAAACAAAGGCTGTGCTAAGGTCTCTGAATGATGGCTATGGGTAACCCCCCCACAGGCCTACACAGACAGACTACATCAGGTCAACCAGTGGGATGTTAGTTCTGAAGGGTAAGAAGTCAGAAACTGATATGTAAGTCAATCAAACATAAGACCTGTAGAACACTGATTTGCCTCTAGTCAGCATGGTAGATTAGAATACAGAATGAAATGGAGTACCTGACATACCAGTACAGTCATAGCAAATGTGTAGAAGTGTCAGGTGTGCCCCCCCCATCCTATGTAGAAACAGTCAGGTGTGCTCCCCAATCCTATGTAGAAATGTAGAAACAGTCATGTGTGCCCCCCCAATCCTATGTAGAAATGTAGTAACAGTCAGGTGTGCCCCCAATCCTATGTAGAAATGTAGTAACAGTCAGGTGTGCCCCCCCAATCCTATGTAGAAATGTAGAAACAGTCAGGTGTGGCCCCCAGTCCTATGTAGAAATGTAGTAACAGTCTGGTGTGCCCTCCCAATCCGATGCAGACATGTGGTAACAGTCAGTTGTGACCCCCTCCAATCTGATGCAGAAATGTAGTAACATGTATGTGTAGGTATAATACCAGTGGAGCACAGATGACCTGAGGTGGCCAAGGTAGCAGGATAGATTGTAGCATTTATACAATATGCAGGTATTTGTGTGTTAGGTTGTTGTGTGTTACATATTGTGTGAGAGTGGTCAACATGTATGCATGGTGTGGTTTGACCTGGTGGCCATTGCCCAGTACTGCCAATGACAGTGCCAAGTCCTTACAACTGCAGTGCCAAACACAATGCTCCCCAGTATAACACATACTAGCAGTAAGCCATTGTAAATGTATGGAGGTAATATGTGTCACCATCTGAAAGATGGACATGGCATGACTGTTGGGCCAAATGTTCAAGAAGTACACAGGGAAAAGTACCCCAGACAGACAGTGTATAATGTGTAACCGTGAAATGGACACACCCTTGAAATTGTACATACAGGTTTGCATCACATTATCTGGCCTTGTAGTAGGGAATACCAATGTCATTTGGCCAAACACTCGCACATCACAAAGGTCATAGGAATGAGGTAATGAGAAACAGCTGATGTTTCTGCACAATCCAGAATCACTGGAATGTTCCATGCATATCTGTGAGTCAGATGCAAGTAGAGTGCATAGCACACATGTACCCAGCTCACCCAAACACCACCCACAGGTACCTCTCTGAACTTATCTCTGTCATTGGGAATGGGTACAATATGACCCCCACCTGTGTATGGTAATAGCAAAAGACTGCAGCATGCAGTGCAGGTGTCCCATGCAGGTGTGTCCCTAGCTGTAAGCAGCACCCTAACAGCATCCACACCACCTGAACAATACTGATAGAAAGTATTGGCATGAACACCTGGCACACCTATTCTGTCACCCCAGGAGAATATAATGTATGGCAGTCTGGTACTGTAGGACTGACAGAATGCAAATGGCCTGCTACAGCTGGCCTGCATCACTACCAAATGGCCTACAGTCCTCTGCCAAAGGCCTGCATCTCACCTGTACTGCCAATGTATGTTATGTAATGGACTCCCAAATAACAACATAACACAGTCCACAGAACCCATATGCAAGGCCATGTGGACAAACCACAGTAACATGTCCACCATATCCCAGTGCATGAACTGTGGAACAACAACAATACACTACTGTGATGAGGTGATAACTATAGGGAAAGTATCAGAGAATGTTTGCATAATGTATGGAACAGGATAGAATAATAGAGGGTGGGGTGGGAGCGTGGGCAGCATGGAATGTGAGAACTCCAAAATGCAGCCATGTGCACATACTATCCCTGGCTGCAAACACAAGAATGGGTGGCTACAAACCTGCCCATACACCACAATAGGGGTAATGTCCTGATGTATGACCCCTGCGTCTGGGTAACCTGTGTGAATTTGTACAGCTGTGAGGTATTGCCACAGCAAGATAAGGCCATACTGTCACGTTGATGGATGTACAAGTATGGGATCCTCTGCCACCACTGTACCAAGGTACTAAACTGGTTACACAGGAATATGTAGGCGTTTGACCACAAAACTGGACACAGCTGCATTCACCCTGTGTTTCCCAGGACATCACTGTGAGATATATGTCTACCTGACAATACTTGAGGACATAGAACATCACAGTGTATTACACTACACATGTCTGAATATCTCTGCTAACACCAGTACCGTGTAGCAGAAGCAGCACAGACACATTTACCTACAGTACCCACTATCCCTTTCACAGTTTGACACCATATTGCCAACTGATCTACAGATATCCTGCAGAAACAGTTTGCTAGCTGTAGGTGTAGAACACAAAAGTCTGCACTGGAGTACAATCTACCTGAAATGGACCCACACATTCAGTACAGAAGGGCATACTGGGCATGATCCCACACTTAGAGAAATTAAGGCATTGTCAGACAACAACATACTGAAAGGTCATTCTGGGCATGCTCACACACTTAAACAAATGAAGCCCATTGTGATGACCATGCCTGGCCCAGCAATCAAGGAGCCTCAATCCTCACCACTAACACAAGGAGGTTGTCTCATATAAGAGGAAAAGATAACTAATACACACAGTAAAGTACAATTTCCCTTAAGTGCACACAGAGATCACAGTCAGTCTGGGTCTGGTTGCTCCCTTACTCACCAGGTACCCAGTAAGACTCCCCACTGGCACAGCTATAGGGTCCAGGTATCAGCCTAACTGGGCAAGCTAAAACTTCTAGTACCCTCTCTGTTCAAACAGTGCTTCGTGTCCCTGCCAGGTAGCTGACACAACACACACACACTTTGAAATAAGTATTTATACACTTTCACAGACACTCCTGGGAAAGGCTGACACAGATTCTCCAGCTGTGCCCCTTTACCCAGACTATACGGTAGTAATTACTGCCACCACCCAGTCAATAATATCAGTTACTAAAAGGCCCTTAAAGGGGTGTCCAGTTATTACTGTGCAATTTTAATATCAGCCACTAAAAGGCCCTTAAAAGGGTGTCCAAGTATTACTGTGCAATATTAATATCCAATGGTAGTATGACTAAACAGTCTCAAGGCTTACTTTAGAGTGGCCTATTACAATAACCTCTATAAATATGCAGTGTACTCTAAAGCTTATCTCTACACAATTCAGCCACAGGTAGAAGGTATTAAATATTTAATAATAAATAATTAAAACACAAGACAAAATTACAACACCACAGATATATCTAAGAGTTCAGAGATCACACAGAAACTTAAAATAATATCATAGGAAAGATCTGATTAGACAGAAAAATACTTAATCTTACTTTCTAATCTTTAGCTAATCTTAAGAGAAAACACAGTGCTACAATCTTACTTACATACATAAAAGGCATAAGCAGTGCTGGATTAGATGTCCAAAGTTAAAATATTTCAAGTCTCTCTCTGAGACATAGTTTATAAAACATCACTAACAAGCATGTCTCTGAGTCCTCCCCAGATTACATTATGTTGACGCTTAGGTTTTCCCAGTATTCATATTGCATCATCTTGACACCTGCTCTGAGTTTCCAGGCTAATAGAAACTGCATTATTTAGCAAGCTAACACTTGCACAGGAGAATACAACACTAAAAGGCATTTCACATATACACTCTAGCAATTAGTCCTTAGTTAACACAATAGACAGAATGTCTTCAGCCAGCCTGACTGGAACCAACTTTAAAGATCAAAGAATGTCATAAAATAATTTCAATTTCAAAAGACACATTTGAAAGGCTTGACTTAGTTTTTCTTTACAGCAAGGGGGCAATGTTGTAACAATCTTGAAGTTCACATTTTACAGTGTTTTTCTTTCATTTAAAAACACACGCCTGTATTTTACATTTATTTATACACATGATAGAATTATGTATTAAATTCTATTTGACTAGGCTGGCAGCCTTCGCCCATCTCTCCCCAACCATCACATCCATATCTGGCAACAACAGTGGACCATACATATCTGACAGTTGCAGATGTTAGTGCATACCCACCTCAGTATGAACCAGTCATGCTTTGCACACACATTGACTAGGAATACACACCAATATCCAATGACAACACACTATAATATTCCAAAAGTACACATACATAGACTTTCGGAAGAGAGTAACAGTGACAGTGACAAAGAGCCTTCCATCATGAGGCCTATCCCACCCAGCACACAGCCAAATGGCTACAACCACATTATTTGTAAATGTCACTCACCGTAGAAATTAGTCACTGGGTGTCCCTCAGCATTATAGACTCTGTGGTGCTAGTGCTAACTGTGCAACATGACTGTACAAGGCAGTAGTCATCTAGCAGTTGTATACATGCACCTGCAGAATATAAACCTGTGTGTGCCTGAGTGTGGTGTGTCTACCTCTAGATGAATGGGTTATGGCCCATGCACACACACTGCCCTCCCCATAACCCTACTATGTCAAGCCTGCTGTCAGTCACTGTGAAATACACCTTTGGGGAAGGGCTAATCCAGTAATCTCTGTGATGTGTCTTATAACTGCATAATGCTGTAGTGTGATAAACTAGTTAGGTAGGAGTTTTAATTCCAGACATGGCAATTGTGTGTGTGTGTGTGTGTGTGTGTGTGTGTGTGTGTGTGTGTGTGTGTGTGTGTGTGTGTGTGTGTGTGTGTGTGTGTGTGTGTGTGTGCCTGTCTGTGTAAGGAGCAATGCTTTTCAGGTTAGTCACACTCACTACAAGTCAGATGCCCTACTTTGGCAAGCCTGCTGATGCCGTTCACTTTGAAATACACATTTGGGGAAAGAGTAGCCCAATAATCTATGTGGCATGTCTTGCAACTGTGTAATGCTGTAGTGTGATAAACTAGTTAGGTAGGAGTTCTAATCTCAAACATTGCAATTGTGTGTGTGTCTGTGTAAGAAGCAATGCTTTTTAGGCTAGTCACACTCACTACAATTCAAATGCCTTACTTTGGCAAGCTTGCTGATGTCATTCACTTTGAAATACACCTTTGGGGAAGGGCTAACCCAGTAATCTCTGGGGTGCATCCTATTATTGCATAATGCTGTAGTGCGATAAATGAATTAGGCAGGAGTTCGAATTCCAGACATGACAATTGTATGTCTGTGTAAGGAGCAATGCTCTTATGCTAGTCACACTTACTACAATATAAATGCCATACTTTGGCAAGCCGGCTGATGACATTCTCTTTGAAATACACCTTTGGGAAAGGAATAGCCCAGTAATCTCTGTGGCACATCTTGTAACTACATAATGCTTTAGTGTGATAAACTAGTTTGGTAAGAGCTCTAATCCCAGACATGGTAGTTGTGTGTGCAAGGAGCAATGCTTTTTAGGCTAGTCACACTCACTACAATTCAAATGCCCTACTTTGGCAAGCCTGCTGATGTCATGCACTTTGAAATACACCTTTGGGGAAAGAGTACTCCAGTAATCTCTGTGGCATGTACTATAACAGTGTAATGCTGCACTGTGATATAGTGGTTGGGTAGGGTTTCTATTCCATGACATGGCAAGTGTGGATGTTTGTGTGTGTGTGTTTGTTTGTCTGTGTAGGGAGCAATGCTTTTGAGGCCATTCACAGTCACTACAACCTCCACTGCCCTTCTTTGGCAAGCCTGCTGATGTCATTCCCAGTGAAATACACCTTTAGGGAAGAAGTACTCCAGTAATCTCCATGGTGCATCCTATAACAGCGTAATGCTGTAGTGTGATATAGTGGTTTAGTAGCGGTTCTGTTCCCAGATATGGCTAGTGTGGATGTTTATGTGTTTGTCTGTGTAGGGAGCAATGCTTTTGAGGCCATTCACAGTCACTACAACCTCCATCGTCCTTCTTTGGCAAGCCTGCTGATTTCATTCCCAGTGAACCACACCTTTGGGGAATGAGTAGTCCAATAATCTCCATGGTACGTCCTATAACTGTGTAATGTTGTAGTGTGATAAACTAGTTAGGTAGGAGTTCTAATTCCAGACATAGCAGTTGTGTGTGTGTCTGTGTTTGTCATCCGTATCCTGTGTGGAGGTGGATGTGAGTGTGTAACAACTGGACTCGTTGTGGAGTGGGTTTTGCCAATTTCTTATATGGTGGGCCAATTATATGTCACAATGTCCACCTTACAAGGATAAGAGATGTCAAATAGCTGAAAGGCTGGGGTGCCAATCCATACCCCTACATGTGACATCAAGGCCTGGTGAACAAAGAAAGCAACTCTTGTATTACCCAGAGAACACACTCAACCCATGTCTCATACACGGCCACACTTGGCTAGGCAACAGCCACTATGTTGGTAGTACCCTGCATATTTCCCACAGATGATAACCACTGTGTGATTGCAGTGGACTACAGAGGGCATGGCTCCCTGTCCCATTACTACAATAGGTGCATAATTGCAGACAGTGCGCCTTCACTATGTTCCCCACTGGACGCCTGCAAAAACTGTGGTGCCATCAAATGTGACCTGCAAAGGACATACCATGCCTTAAACACATGCCCTGTATGGACAGATGCCACTGACACCAGGGAATACCTGTATCATGCTATCAATGTAGGAGCAGGGTCAACCTGGTGTCCATTACCAGTTACCACCTCATGAGGCCAGGACTGGCACACCTGATGATATTCTTTGTACACAATATGGACAAGACACCCCAGGTACAGTTCCACATGTCTCTGAACATGCATGGGGGGTGTGTACATCCCAGACACCGTCCATGTCATGGACTATAGAACACATAAATGGCAAGCATTGTACAGCACTGTCCACACACAATAGTAACCCAGGTGAACGGATGGTGGATACAGTACCCACCTATGTGGGCCAATCCAGACACTACACCCCTGAGCCACACTGCAGACCATTGTCATATGGCCTGATGCAAAAGTATACCCTTCACCTAGCCTTGTTTAGCCTTCTGGCACAGTCAACCACTACACACCCATGAAGCAATGCACACGTGCATGTCAGTCCTGATACCCTGTGTCTGTGTGTGTGTGTGTGTGTGTGTGTGTGTGTGTGTGTGTGTGTGTGTGTGTGTGTGTGTGTGTGTGTGTGTGTGTGTGTGTGTGTGTGTGTGTGGAGTAAGATGCTTTCGACCACATTCACACTCACTACAACTCCCATTGGCCTAGTGATGCATACTGTCTGTCAGACACCTTCACATACCCTTTGCCCATATAACATCCGGATACCCCTGTGGTGCATGTGATACCTGCACATTACTGCATTGTGTCAAACTAGCTAGTTAGGAAGTCAATTCCTGACCCTGCCAAGTGTGTCAATGTGTGTGAGTCCCTGAGAGAGTGTGGCTGTGTTGATGTCGACACTTGTTCATGTGGACAGGCACGTGTACTGCACCTACCTTATCGCTACTATATCACTGTTGCAGATGTCACTCACCATCAGATATACCTTTGGACAGCTCCCCAACATGTAAGCTATGTGGCACATGCAATAACTGCATAGACATGTGATAGAAATACATAGTCAGTCAGGGGTTTGAAATCCTGTACTGGTAGGTGTGTGACACAAACATGCTTAGCTTTTACTCTCCCACCCTCTCCCTGACTTACTGTGTCTCTGTCTGTCCCTCTCACACCCTCTCTGGTGGATGTGGAGAAGTACACCTGCTTTGCTTAGGCAGCAGCTTGTGTTTTGTAAGTGATGCTCATGGTCAGCTGATGGTCTCTGCATGAATTGCACTCCCCCTCTAGCTGATTGCATGTGGAACAGCTGTGGTAACATTCCTATAGCCAATGGCATGGGAATACACTCCAATATCTAGGCACATCATGTTGGTATTGGGGCTTTTCATTCATTGTGAGCAGGACCTAAATGTGTTTGGCAAACAGCAGCACAGCTGGTATTGGGATTTACCTCTAACAACATACACTGTGGAAACAGGCCAACAGACAGGAGGGAGATGTGCCAGACATGACTACAGAATGTAAGTGTAGCTCTTCAGCATGTGGAGCAATGTCGGTTTAACAGGGTGTGTGTGTGTGAATATGGCTGGTCTACATGATTTAATACCTGTCATGACAGTGTTATGTGTTTGAGGAAACCCCATCTGTAGGGATATCTGCAGACTGGGCAGTGTGTGGAGCCTTTTGTTTCTGGTGTTACTCATAGAACACCAATGTGAGAACTGCAGAAGCATAGTGTGAGGATTGCAGTCAGTGCATGGTGACTGCCATGAGAGTTACTGACTTCATATCCCTCATAGGACATATGTCACAACAAACCCTGGTACGACAGTAAATGTATGAGGTTATCACAGCAACATGCCAATATTGGGTCAGTGTTTGCAGCTCCAGCTACAAGTCTGTCAACCTTTGTACATATGTCATGCAGTCAGAGATGCATATGTACTGTACACCATCATTTATTGATATCATACCTGATAAGCCAGTCAGATATCAGACTGCTAGACATGTTATGTATAGTAGGGGTTGTTTCTGAGGACATAACTTGGGCATTCTGTGCTTGTGTGTACAGTACTGAGGTCTGTGTATTATGGTGATTGTCGACAGTATGTATATTGTGCATACATACCTTGGGCTGTGCACACACTGTGGTAGATGCCATTGTTCGTGGTCCTGTTCTATCTGATGTTACATGCTGCTCCAGTGAATGTTACCCTATTGGCTCACATGTCTGTAGGGCCAGACACACATGTGTCCCACACCACCGACAGGCATCGGACCACACTGCGTCATGACCCAGTGTATGTAGGGGTGTGTGTGGGTTAATCATTATGTCAACCCTGTGGAAACATTTTGCATGACAGGATGTTAGTTATCTTGCAGGTGTTTGACATACCCTTCTGATACCTCATCATGGTCACCACTGTGATGCAGTGCATTTAACAGCAACAATACGTGAACATGTACAGCATGCATTATGGGTAGGTGTATTAGATATGTGCATGGAATATACCATAGCCATTACATGCCCAGTGTATTGGCAAGCATCAATATAAACCATACTCAACAGCTACAGGCTGTTGTCTTGGTGGTATACCAGAGGCTCCTACATAAGAGTGAGAGAGATGCAATGTCAGTGGCCACAGCTGTGGCATTGCTACAGGGTGGGTACAGCATTACAGGACATCAACAGTACAAGTCCAAAATATGACCACATATACATATCTGTTTATTACTACTATGCCACAATAAACTATATATATGACATGTCAGATATGCATGATCTACCTGTACAGATGCGGATGCATATGCAACAGTGGTCTACTGATGTGCCCTGTGACCTTACCTGCATGCTTCTCAGCAGGTGTGTGGGTAGCACCCACCTCCACAATGGTGTCTGCCCATTGTTGGGTGTGCAGATGGGCAGGTGCCACGAGGCTGGCAAGGAGCTCATCAACACGTGTCAGGGGGGATGGATGGCATGACCCCTCATGCTGCGAGGTGATCCCCCCGGACTGCAGCAGCACACCAATGGGCATTGTGAAGCAGGTTAGAACAATGATGCCATACCTGCTCATAACTGTTGTTATGCAGGCCGTCATCATTGACCCTGTGTACTGGGTCATTCCACAGGGCAGTCTGCTCCTGCTCCTCATGGGTGGCCCTGCTAAACAGGACAGGATAGTGCTGGATTAAGTAGTTCAGCACAACCTCATTTTCTGCCACTGAATATGCAGTTAGGCGGCCATGGGACATTTTGTCTCAAAGACATAAAGATGGAAACAGGTCTGAGCAACTCATACAGCAAGGTTACCATAGTTCTTAATACACATCTCTGTC
Source organism: Protopterus annectens (assembly GCF_019279795.1). NCBI lineage: Eukaryota > Metazoa > Chordata > Ceratodontiformes > Protopteridae > Protopterus > Protopterus annectens. The sequence goes on along the minus strand of NC_056730.1, from coordinate 281,392,827 downwards.
ACTCCCCACCATATCAGCGACAACAAACTGTTCACACAATTCAATAGGTATGGCTACAGCTTACCTACCAGTGAGACATATATTGTATTGTACCACACTTTGTGCTATGTGTTTGTAGCCATGTTCCTTGTATGGACACTATCATTGCTAGCCTGTTACAGACTATTTCACCTGTATGCCATTGTCAGGGCCACTATGGTTCCATATATGCATGTGATATGCTTGCTATGTGATTGCTGCACATCTGACATTCTATGTTATTGGGGATATCTATGCATGCTGTTGTACATGTTCCAGGATTGTATAGACTATTACTACCCACATATGTTCTATAACAGTGACAAAATAGCATGTTTAGGGAATAGTTGCCAGCAGAGCCACCTCTCCAGCCTCAGCTGGCCATGTTACCAGGCCACATCACACGTGGTACCCACCCTGGGGCCTCTTCATCTACTGGTCTAGCACTACCTTCAGGTGGAACCACCTCAGTGCAGCAATCAGTGCCCTCCACTTGCTACCCGCATGCAGCATGCTGTGTAGTACTTCCAGTTACCACTGTCATGGCAACCCACTACTATAAATCACTACAGCATGTCGGCATGGTCCCTTTACCTTTCCTGTATGGTGGACACCATTCCTGTGTGTGGGCAGCAGTGTTACAGACAGAAGGTAGCAATACCTCTTACAAGAGGACTTGCACACTCAGACCAGCTACATATTTGTATGAGGTTCCAGAACTACAAAAAGAGTGTGAGTACTGTTGTTGGATGCATTGTATAGCACCAGTGTTACAGGGTTTGTGTGTACATACTAGTTTAACATGGACTGCAGTCTATCTGCATAGATCTCAACTGTGTGCCTATATACTTGATGGCCAGAGGTGTGCATATTATGTTTTGCCTGTCCACTACACAGGTCTTGTGTCAGATATATCACTGGCTGTGTGTGTGCTGATTGTTATCAGTACATGGCTACATCCATTTGTGTTTTTGACTTCATATTCCTGACTAAGGGTATGTTGCAGACTATCCTGTAACACCAGTGACTTGCTTAGTGTATGACAACACTATTTCACATATGGGCCTGTGTTCCAGCCTCTGACCTCCACATACATACCAGGCTTTGTCCATATGACATGCTGTCAGGGGTTGTTATGTAGTGGCTTGTGAGTATGTCATGCTGCCATTCCTGCCATCATTCCACTGCTGTTGTGGCCCCCACACATATTGTGGGATTGGGGCCATATATGTGTGGGCTTCATCTGCACAATACATGTGTGCCCTTATGCAGTCCAGAGGCCAGTGTATGTAACAGTGGTATATGGCCCTGTATGTCAGTCTATGGAGGGGATGCACCATAACTAACACAGGCTATTACAACATGTGAGGAGTATCAGGGGTAAGCTGCCTTAAGGTATCTGGATGTACATTACCATACAATCAACCTTGGGTAAATGCAGGCCTAGTGCTTCCTGCCATACAGACTGTTCTGTTTGTCAGTGTGATTGTGATGGTTTCAGTTATGCCTTGTTATGTAACAGATATATCCCATTGTATCAACTGAGGTCTTTACCCCTAGGGATTGTGCACAGAGTATAGATAGAGGTTGCTGGACTATACATCTGCATTACTTACTGTTGATTGATTGTTATCCTGTGGCCCAGTCTGTCTTTACTGTTGTACTATGTGAAGGCCTTGGCCTGGACAGCAACATATGTAATGCTTTCTGGAATACGGTATTAATTTATCTGTTTGAGAGTTGCATTAGTCTGTTTATATGTACTTCAGAATCTAAACAGCTATATGACATGGCATATACAACTGTAATAGTACACAAATAAAGCTTTCTCATGTATGCAAACCTGTGTGTAGTGTTATATCCTTTGACCTCTCTGTGGGTATATGTTTCGGGCAACACTTGTCTTTTGTATGGGTGACTCATACAGTGCCCATTTGGAAAGATGGCAACTGTAGGCATACTGGCTGTTCTGTATGGTGTGCACCCTCTAAATGTATGTCTTCCTAAACATATCTGTGTGTGTATGTGTAGATACATACATATATATATATATATATATATATATATATATATATATATATATATATATATGTGTGTGTGTATATATATATATATATATATATATATATATATGTATCTGCATATATGCATCTGTGTATATGCATATTAGGAATGTTTATTGCTTCCACATTGTACATTCCCTATGGTAGTCAGACTGTACTGCATGATATGTTATTGAAATTGGCCTAACATAATACAGGTGGGATGGATTACTGTTAACATCTTGTGCCCATGTTGTGTCAGGTCCTGGTTATGGGACATGCAACAGTTGGTATTGTATTGCAGGGCAGACCTGTTTGGATGGGGGGGGGGCAATATCAATACGTACAAGATGTATGTTGTTTTGGCCCCCTCACCCCCATTAATGGTGCCTGTAGTCATATTTGTATTTGTTATGTTCTCTTTTATATCTATAGATACATATCTGTATATATCTGTATATCAATATGTCAATATTGCCAAAGTAGTTAGTAAATCCTTCTATGTAGCCCATCTAATTACTAAAGGGTTCGCATCTAGAAATAAAGAGGTTATAGTGCCCCTCTACTCGTCACTCATCACACCCATCATAGAGTACAATGCCCCATTTGGGATGTACCTCACAAGACACTTCCAACAACTGGAAAGACCACAAAAGTACCTCACCAAGATAATTGCTGGACTGAAACATATGTCCTATGCAGCCCGACTGGAAAAACTCCAGCTGTACTTAGTGGCATATTGCTTACTCAGAGGTGATCTCTGGCTGACTTACAAAGCCATGTCCAACTCAGAATTGATGGACATGCTCCACCTAAAGAAATCTAAGTCACTGCAAGCCACGAGCTGTAGTGAGCTAAACCTCACCACAACAATAAATAGAACATGCTGGAGGGATAAATTCCTGTCACAGAGACTCCCCATGCTTTGGAATAAAATTCCTAACTACATTAGGCAGAGCCCCTCACTAACACTCTTCAAGGGAAACCTTGATGAGTGGATGGGTAACAGAAAATACACCCCTCGGATCACTTCATTGGCTCTTCTTGACAGAGGCTCAGTTAATTAATCAATGGGGTGGCAAAAGCTGACACACTCTGGCTAGGCTTATAAATGCCCTCTGGCAGATAGCCTAGTACCTACCTATGAACTTATGAACCTATATATATACATATATAGTTTATATATATATATATATATATATATATATATATATATATATATATATATATATATATATATATATATATATATATATATATATATATATATATATATATATATATATATATATATATATATAGATATATATATATATATATATATATATATATATATATATATAGATATATATATATATATATACACACACACACACACAAACATACATGTACATGTTTAAATACATTTCCTCTACTAGACTGGAGGATGCAGAAGAACAGAGTGAAATCCATACGATGTCAGTGTAATAAAAACTTTTAATCCATGCTTTCGTAACCAAACTTCTTCAGAATAAAATCTCTACGTCAAATTTAAAAACAGTGAAAAAAACTTGTTCATTATCCCAACATCACACAGAAAAGATGGGACATGTATAAATGTGGGAACTGTAACATATGTAGATACATTTCTGAAAGTCCCTTAGTTAACTAAGAACATTTGCCTTACACTTTGAAAATTCCCGGGCACTTTAGCTGTAAGAGTAAAGGAGTTGTATACATTGGTATGTGTGCATACTGTAGTGCATTCTACATTGGTATGACTACAAGAGCCCTATGCATTAAAATGAAGGAACATTATTACAATATTAGAAAACAAGACAAGACAAATGCTTTTTATAAGCATACTATCACTTGTCCCATGTACAAAAAAATTTTGTTTTCTGTGCTGGATCAAGGAAGTCATGATTTTAGGGGTGACAATTTCAAAACAAATCTTCAACAAAAGGAGGCTTTATGGCAAATCAGATTAAATTCATATAAAAAACCTGGTATAAATGATGCTGTTAACATTAAAATGTTTTTGAAAGACCATAGAGACTATATAAAGAAATGACTTCCTGAGTTTTGAAATTTTATTGATTAATTGTGTAACTGTTTAAGTCGAAAGATGCGTTTATTGGTGCAGATGCATTTCAAAACTGTTTTTAAATGTGATGTAGAGAATGTACATTTTATTCTGAAGAAGTTTGGTTACAAAAGCGTGGATTAAAAGTTTTTATTATGCTAACATCGTGTGGATTTAACTCTGTTCTTCTGCATCCTCCAGTCTGGTATTTTGGTTCTTGTTTTCATCCAGGAGTATTTCTACATTTCCTCTACTGTTGAATGCCTGTGCTGGATGATATGTGTGTAAAAACATCAGGATTATGTATATCTGACATGGCTTAGTGGTAAATTCTTTTGGCTATGGTGTGTATGGTCCTAGGTTTGAGCCTTGCAGAGATTGTTTATTATTTTGTTGCTGGGCAGAACAAGAGCCATTGGATACAGAGTGATTAAGGCACTTTTAAGCAGTTGTAAATGGGTTTGTGTGGGTTTGCGTGGAGGTAAGCACCGCTAACTTCCAGTTACAGTTTCTTACAATCAGCTTCTAAATTGCTTAACCTCTGTAGACATTGCTTACCCCCACGCAAACAAGCTTAAACCTGCTTACTGCTGCATAAAAGTGCTTACTCCCGCTTACCCCACGCTAATTTCTTTAATGGAAAAGAAAAAAGGGTTGATAGGAAAGTGGTGAAAAAGGGAAAGTCAGTAGGGAAATAGCTAGGGATGTGCAGGAAGGATGTAGGGAAGGTTCATAGCTGCCCATTTCATCTACAGCAACAGCTGTGCATATACACTGAATTTGGAGATAGATTTGGACACTCATACCCCTGAGAACATATTACCCTTTTTTTTTCAGGTGAGAGTGGGATGTTGGGGAGGGATAGTAGATATTTGGGGGGTAGGTTGGGTAGGTAAACAGAAAAGATAAATAAGATGCATACAGGGGCAGTATATGACACATGTGGGGGTAAACACCTTGATGGGGAGGGATGTTGGGAAATCGGAAGCCCATGAGCCCCCTAGTGGAAACAGTGGGACTGAGGTCCCCACACATGGGGAGTCAGCACTGCACCTTCACAGCCCCGAAGGTGGCTGTGCTGGGGTCTGAGTTGGAGAGCTAGGCCGACCCTCTAGTCGTGACACATGACCCTCAAGCTGGCATAGCAGATCTCCAACCTCCCTGTTGAACTTGCTACTCACCACAACCTGGACCTGGTGACGGTTGACAGATTCCTGTCTGCGCCTGCTCCCAGGGGGAGCAAGCCCCATCCCCTGAGGTGATTTCACCTGAAGGTGGTGCAGAACCAATGGCTGAGGAGGTCCTGGGTTGAGCCCCAGATGTGCTAGTGCTCGGTGCTATGGCCAGCTGAGGTTGGACAGGTGGGTCCGCTAGGACCTGCATTCCCATACGTGCTATGGTGTTTAGGTTTTATCAACATATGTGGGTTAGTAATAGTGAACACATTCCAGGATTAGGTATAACAGCATGCATAGATATTCCCATTAACCTAAACACCAGATATGGAACAGTTGCATAGCAAACAGAGCATATGCATTTATGGGACCACAGCGGTAATTACACCAGCATGCAGGTACATTGATGGCACCATGAGAGTATTTCAACATAGCACATGCATAGAAACAGATTTAAATAATTATTGAACAATAGGACATATGTGCCAACATTAGAGTTAAGTCAGCACATATCAATTGAGTTGGGTATTTAGTTTATTGTTGCAGATATGGTGGGGGGAGAGAAAGATGTTAATTAACAACTAGCATATTCCTGTAGTTTGCACTACTTTCCTAGTCAGTGCTGTTATCTGTACCTTACAAGTATTAGTACACTACCCTATTGCCTTACTTTGAGCAGTGGTATGGCTGTCGTCAACTATATACAGTAACTGCAGTATACACCTCTTACCTGGTATACCTGTGGAGGAATTGTTTGTTAACACTAACTAACTGTTTCTACACATACTCCCAGATTCCAGGTTGATGTTATGCACATACCTGTCCATCTCTTTTTGCACATACTCTGGGCATGTCTTGACCACATGCAGGTGAACCAGGACATATTTCAACTATTGCCCTCTTACACGTTTAGTGAATTGTACAATGACAGGTTTATTTTCATTGACACTTTTCAAATATGTACAGGCCTGACAGTCATTTATATGACATGAAATGCTGCCTACATGTCAAAGATTAGCACACTGATATGCCAGGGAGACAGAGTGACAGCCAGCAGATATGGGCCACTTTACTGGACATTCTGGACGTATCTGTACAGTTGTGGGGTATGATTCTGTATGCAGCCTACTACCACTCCCAGGATTCAGACCATGGCTGTGTCTGCTAAAAATAAAACACTGTCTATCACAGTTGTGTGTGTTATAGTGCTATATAGATATTGCTGTGTATCTCTTATCTGATTTCTGTCTATAATTGTCCTGTGGTTTTACATTCTGACCTTGTATTACAACACTCTTATACAGGATTTCCTAGACAGTTATATTATGTAGCACAGTGTGGGTGACAGTGATGAGTGATACCTTATTATTTAGAGCAACTGCAACACTAACAATGCCATACAATAACAGAGTACATAGTACCAGTACAGGGTATCAATCTTTTATTTCTAGGTACAGTGTTTGTATCTGACAGACCAGTGGTGGGAGAAATGTTTGTTAGCACTACCTGAATGTTGCCACACAAATTACCAGATTCCACATTAGTATTATGCACATACATCTCACTCTGTTACTGTACACAGTCTGGTCACAGCTTGACAACATGGGGTGTAGATGGGACATATTGGGCTTATTACTCTCATAACATTTTGGGGAGTTGCTGGAGTGGCAGGTTTGTTCTTATAGATTTCTGACAATCAATTGTATTTCTTGTTTGCTGCCTAAATATCTGGGATCATCCCACTGATTTCCCAGGGGGACAGGGTGACAGGCAGCATATATGGGCCGATTTAATGGACATTCTGGACATATCTGTACAATTGTAGAGTATGATTCTGTATGCAGCCTACTACCACTCCCAGGATTCGAACCATGGCTGTGTGCGCTAAAAATACAACAATTCACATCTCAGTTGAGTGTGCTATTTGGATTTTGTTGTCTGCCTTTTCACTGTTTTCTGTCTACGTCTCTCTCAGTTGTACTATATGACCTCTTGGGATTACAACGGTCACATTCAGACATTCCTACACATTTTATTTATGTAGCACAGTGTGGGTAACAGTGCTTAATACAACAGTACTATTAAGTGATTGCAAATCTACATTACCATATGATACCAGAGTAAACACATGCAGTCCAGCAGTTAGACCTTTATTGTCAGGCTATTATGCTTTTATTTACATACAACCTATATGAGACTCTTCCTGCCATATTCTTTGGTGTATGCAGTACATGCCTTAAACAATACAGGTTTTATACAGGCAATTAACTTACTACTACTTTTAGATTTATTTCCTATGACAGTATATGCAAGAGTATTACTAACCTGCCTAGCGTCACAACCGTTCCAATCAACATCCATGGGCCACCTGGTTTATAGCCCGCTCACTTGCCACTGTGAAAGACATAAGAGGAATATTTAACCATACCTATCCATAATACATATGAGCTGGCAATTATTAGACCAGTAGTGGAATGATAGTTAAACATGGCTGGGACCTCCCCTGTCCTCCTAGTCTCTTGGATCCACTGATCCAAGAGATCCTCCTTTTGCCGCTTCAGGTCGGCATAGTGATGCCTGACCTGCTCACCAGTTCGGGGTATGCCAGTGGCACTGGTGAGGTCACGGGCAAGATGGTCCCAGGCTTCAACTTTCTACTGGGAACCCTGGTACTGGCCCTGCAGCAGTCTCATGTCATGGTCTTTCACAAGGAGTCCTGCCATGACTCTGGACTCCTGGATGCCCCAGCGCTGTGCCAAAAAGCATACACCCTCTCCCATTCCAGACATAGTGCCTAAAAGGGGAAGCTACAACCAGTTATGAGATGTATTCCTGCCTGTTGGGTTTAAATAGGGCTGGTTTCCCACACTTTGCCATGATTGGACAGTTTTGAAAAGGCTAAGCTATGGGCAAATCTGCTTACCTAAGGTTGGCATTGCTTAAAGGGTTATACCAATGGGCAGATTGAATTAGCTGGCCTACACATTGCTTACACCTACTAAGCTGGGCTGTGCAATGATTAGTGTCGCTTAATATTTAAGTTGCATTATATTTGCATTTAAATTGCATTATATTTGCATTGTGGCATTGATTTATTATTCATTACATGTTATATATGTGTTTGGTATCCATGATTCATGTGTATGTACACTGTATGGGGTCCTTGTGTTTATTAGGGGATTTCAACACTTTATTACAATGACACCCCACATCTGGGCTTAATGCAGTACTCCATTTCACATATTTATGTTATGTAGTAGGTTATACAACATAAAACTGTATATAGATTCCTTTCACATGTTCAGTTTGAATTCCCTATAGTGAGGATCTGTTTGGTGATACCTCAATCTTATGTACTGCTGTGATGGCTTAGTGGTTAACAATTGTGACTATAGTGTACAGGGTCCTGGTTTCAGGACCTGCAAAAGCTATTTTGTTGATGGACAGAACAGCAGCTGATGCATACAGAGCGATTAAGGCACTTTTAAGCAATTGTAAGCATGTTTGCACGGGTTTGTGTGGGTTTGCGCAAATGTAAGCAATGCTAACCTCTGGTTATATATGCTTACAGAGAGTTAGCTTCAATATTGCTTAACCTGTGTGTGCATTGCTTACCCCCATGTAAACGGGCTTAAACTCACTTACCACTGCTTACATATGCTCACTCCCACTTACAACTGCTTACATATGCTTACTCCCACTTACTACTGCTTAATAGTACTTACACTTGCTTACTAGTGCTTATTCCTCCTTATCACCACATTCATTTAGATAGTAATGTCTACTGGTTCTTGCGAAGGTGGTGGATTTGAAACTGTATGGAGTTATCATTCATTACATGTTTTACCTTCCATTTGTATCCCAGATTCCTGTGTACATATACTGTATGGGGCACTTGTGATTATCTGTGGACTTTGCAACATTATGACAATGACACCTTACATCTGCATTTAATGCAGTACTCCATTTCACAAATATGTTATAAATATATAAATGTTGTAAATATATGTTATCGTAGGTTATGCAACAAAATAAATTGATCATACTGTAATTTGACATGGAAAATGGATTGTACTGGAGTGGGACTTGAACCGAAAATGACTGCTCATAAGGTGAATGCTCTGCCCAATAGACTATTGCTATACTGCTTCATTTGCATATATCTTGCTTTTTATCCTCTTCTGCCATTTAAGCTGCAATAACCATAGCTAAGCGATTGGCAAACCCATGCACCTACGGTTAAATTTCATCTGTTTCATTAAAAAAAATTCTTTATATTTTATGTTTTAACTATTGCTCTTGTTAACATGGGAGGATGTTGCTGGGGGTATGCGAACAACTATGAAGGGTCTCAGTCATTCTTTTCTTCATACTCCATTGCACGGGTATGCATATTCTGAGAGCTCTGCTCTCAGACACGCCCCCTGCACTCGTACACCTACCGTGTATGTTTAGGAGCTCAGACAGCTCGCCTTCATTAATATGCATGGCGGGCTGCCATCCTGCTCCTAAATGGCTGCTTCCATGCAGGACTAAGCTAGTCCTGCATGGAAGGATAGTGAACCTGGGGGATTGACTTTTCTCATTTTTTTTTATTTGCGGCACGATCTTGTTTGCACACCGCTGCCATGAGCTTAAACGGCCGTGATCGGCCAAAAACAAAGTTTAATTTTATAACAATATAAACATTTATTAATGCCAATGACCTTATATTTGGCCATTGGGATGTGTGTTTGACTGTAATACATGCTTTCTACGAGCTGTCCTGCCTCTGTTTGCTCAAATGCAAAAATGTATTCAGTTACTAAATGAATAAATTTCTGCTCTGACACTGTTCCTGCACAGAGTCCAGCCAACTTCATGGATCACAAAATCACCTCATTTGCATGGTTTTTACCAGCAAATGAGGTGATTTGCATCCCGCATGGCTTTCAGTGCAGGAACAGTGTAGGGCTACTCGTGCATGTGACAACGGCACTTTCATGGATCACTCAGCAGCCATTTTCCATGCATCAACGTTTTGTCAATGACCTCTTCCTAACATGAGAGGGTACATGTGCTGACTTGAGCATATTTTTGAGGCAACTAAATGAAACATACGAGTTCTTGAAATTTACCATAAATTGTTCCCAAACCAGAGTTGAGTACCTGGATGTGTATTTGGAGAGGTTAGATAATGGCTTAATTAATACTGGGATGTATAAAATATCATGCTGCAGGAACACCTATTTGCATAAAAGTAGCATGCACCTCCAATATGTTTTCAGGAATGTTATCAGAGGCCAAGGAATGAAGGCCTCTAGGCTGAATGCTCCAGAGAAGAGGTTCAACTATGAGTTAAGTACACTGAGGAAAAGCTTATTAGATAGAGGTTATGGCTCTACTGAGGTGGACAGGAATTTGGATGGGTTTGGCTAACTAAGACAATATGTAGCTAGATTGTACTACTTCCATAATGTTGAGGTAATTGATCGACCTAGGGATGATTCATGTTTTTATGCCATTAAGGTCCCGATGTATTTTACCACAAACACTAATCCAATTATGGATATAATCAGGAAGAAGTGGCGTGTTTTGACCACTGACTCAGAGGTCAATAAAATAGTAGGGGATAATCCCAGTTTTATGCTTAAAAATAAATATAATGTGAAGAGATTATTATGCTATCCAAGAGAAAAGAGTGGATCCCCTGTATGTATAAAGGGTACTTATCCCTGTGGTAGTTGTAATTTTTGTGAATATTTGGACACCAGAGGATCCTTTGTACATCCTGATACAGGTCAACCTTTTCACTTTGAAGTTAGTGCAAACTGTAGAACATCGCATGTGGTTTATTTGGCCAAGTGTGTGATCTGTGGGTCATTTTATGTCGGGAAGACTGACAGGCATTTGTTGACCGGGCTAGTCCAACTGGATATATGTCCATTTTCAGCAGAGGCCTGAGGAGAAAAGCTTCACAAGTTAAACAACCAATACATAAGGACAATGATATTTACAAAAGGCATTTGAACTATTAATTAGAAAGTCACACAAAACATGTCAAAAATTGAGAAATGTAGAGAATGTACTTTATAAGCAATACCTGAACACACTCATACTATAAAATTTACACACAAGTCCTAAAAAAGTAGGCTGGTTTAGTTGATAAGACAGATACTATATACATAGGTATATGCCCTCAATAAGATAAGTGATAAAAAATATGTTATAATGGGTAGGGGAAGTTGTTTAATCTGGGTTAGCACAGGGGCATAGCCAGTGTAATTTGAGGTAAGGTTTAAGTTTACTTTTAAATAGGTTAACTGAGGATAGTAAGGTTAGGTGATTGGGGAGACTGTTCCAGGTTTTACCCACTGTATTAGAGAACAGAGTGTCCCCTGCTGAGTTATTGGATTTAGATATTTGTACTAGTAGTTTGTTAGATGAGCGAAGGATTTTGAGATTATTATAGGGGGTGACCAAGGAAGTGAGTATAGGAGTATTTTGTGGGTGGTACAGGATCTTGTGGGTTACAGTTATTTGATTGAACAATATTAGGTTTGGCAATTCAAGCCAGTCTAGTTGATTCAAATTGATACAGTGATGGGTTCTATAGGAGGACCCTGCAACAAATCTGGCAATATTGTTGTACGAGGTAGTCAGCTTATTGAGAGCACTTTTACATAATTTGGTGTAGATGGGAGAGGCATAAAGCAGAGTAGATATAAGGTGGGTGCGGGCTATGGTAATTCTGGCTAATGGAGTCAGAAAAGGTTTGATCCTATAGAGGGAACCTAATTTCTTATTAACTGTTTTTATAGTGTTATTGATGTGAGGCTCATAAGAGAGATTATTATCAATTAGAACCCCAAGTAGTTTAGTGATAGTATCAGGAGATATAATGGTTCCGTTACTAGAGGTTATGGTAAAGTTAAGTGGGGAGGTTCTACGGGTGGGCGTGAATAGTAGCATTTTTGTTTTCTTTGGGTTTAAGATATCTATGCAGGAGTCAATTTTCAACTGTATTAAAGGTCTTTTAGGTTAGAGATTGAAGTTCTGATGGGGAAGTGGCAGAGCATATAAGTGTAGAGTCATCAGCATATTGGATGCAGGTGGCTTGTGGGATAACAGAGTAGAGGTCATTAGTAAAGATGGAGAAAAGTAAAGGTCCCAATATGGATCCTTGTGGGACTCCTAGGGAAACTGGAAGGTGGGAAGATAAGGTCTTTGCCCATAGTACAGCTTGTTTTCTATTATTTAAATAGGACTGGAACCACTGAATAACAAGATCATCCAATGGCAGGTTTCTAAGAGTGTTTATGAGGAGGTGATGATTAGGATTAGAATAGCTACTAATGCTCTATCAAAGCATATTATAGCAGAAGGGGAAGAGCATGTATTTAGGTTGTAATGGATCTGGTTAAACCCATGGTACGGGAAGGTGATATATGGAATTTAACTGAAAATAAAGAAGTTAGGTGGATTTTAAGGCAGATACGGGGGAGGGCTTGAATGAGAGGGCTTCTATTAAGCCCACGTTGAAGTCCAGGAGATTAAGTGTTAAATAGTATTTGTATTTGTGTACAAACTTCTTAAATGCCATTATTATATATATTTTTATTTTATATTTTTTATATATATTTTATGATTTACGCTTCCATGTATTCATGATAGCTGTTTTTCAGCTTAGATGTTGTAGTGTATATTACTTCGCTGGCTTCATGTGATATCATTTTAAATAATGTACCCTAGTGGTTTAGCGTGAATTGATTGGTGTGTGTATACTATTTAAACATGTTTGGACCAGTATTTGCTTGATAGTCTGAAGAAGCTCCTATGTGAAAGCGCTTACCAGTCTTGAAATAAAATAGTTCTTTTATTTATAGTGGAATTATTTTATGGACTGCATGGTTCGTGTACTGTTTTGCTGCTGATTTTACTTATTATTTGCTCTTATTGTTTGAGCAGCACTACATTTGCCCTAGATGGTATGTTTTTGTACTCTTTGCATTATTTTGGCTAGTTTTTTTAATTAATTATAGCATATAAACAGTGTTTTGAGATATATGTTGTTTTAAATAATTTAAAAAAGTGCTGGTTTTACTTGTAAATGCTCAGGTATTTATTTTTTGTTCAAAATGAGCTGTTCAGGTGGGACTAAGACTTCTTGGTGTACTATGAAAAGATAAAGGAATTCTGCTGTCAGAAACTACTTTTGAAATTCTCCCCATCAGTTCTGGATCAAAGTTGTCCATAAACCCTACAATACTTCAAAGTCAGCATGTAACCACTTCCCAAAATGACAAATGTCCTATAGGAGTTCTTCACAGAAAAGCAAATGAAAAAATATTCTAATTAGAACTGAACAGTACATTCTAGTTCTGTCCCCCTGCATCTCCTATCCAGGCAGACCCAGTGCCATATATGTTATGCCTCATGAAAAATGGAGCATATAGGTACAGTACAATAAATGATTATACTATTTTGCAAAAAAAAATATTTTGATATTCCAAATGCATACTGCTCTATACTAAGTTGCATTTAGTTTTAGACACAATACATACTATAACATCTAAGATCTCCAGGACAAAGGTAAAACATAGGTTGACATCCTTTTCCAACAAAATTGAGCTAAGTCTCCTAATTTATTTGTTTATTTTTATATGCATTCACATTTTCATGATGTGTACTCATAAACATGCAGTACGGCATTCTTTTTGAAGTATAACAGGAACTCTGACCTAGTTGAATGATGTATCCATTGTCACACAATACAGTAAATACTATAATATATTATAATGCGCACAACCCCCAAATTCTTTTTTACTATACTTTCACAAAAATATTTTCATATATTGCAAACTGTACAACCTAGACATATATTATTAGAACATTTTTTTTAACCAAATGCAAGCTTTCATGTGACAATGAGAAAATCCTCATTGACTGCATGTTGATTGAGATATTTAGAGAAATATGAAAACATGCTTAGTTGTATAATTAGGAATATAAATAACACTAGATATCTCTCAAGATGTGCAACTTTCAGTACAAATATCAAAAATAGCTTTGTTCAACAAAATCTAGAGTTTCACCTGATGTCATGCAATAGTTTGTAAGTCACTTAGTTTTTGAAGTACTATGTACACACAGAAATATTATTTATGTTCATAATTACTAACAAACAACTAGCAATATCTCAGGTATAGTGTGATATAAATGAACACTGACAATGCATTTTCCTGTCTCCCACTGTGCCATTTCACACCATACCTCTCAATACCATACATGTCTCTCAATTATGAAACTATGAACAGTGATTAATTTTAATAGCAAAGGTTATTATGACCTAACAGGCTTAGTGGCATCTTGTTACTAACTCCTTGCACTTTATAATACTGCCTGTTGTTAGCTGGCAAGTCACTTAGTTAAGGAGGCCAGACCCAAAAAAGTTATAGGTGTCACATAGAGCTATGGGTGTGAACTGAAGGTATACAAAAGAGTGCTATAAGTTTAAATGTTAAGGGCCAAGACCAGTGTATTGACAGTAGTTGCAGTGCATATTAACATACCGATGCTACTTTATGCTGATGTGCTGTTCACTTTACAGAAATCTGCAAAAACATCAGTGCATATGTTGAGAAGCAACAGCAAAAAATAATTTACTACTCTAGGAAAAAATCTTACATGTAATGCTGTTCTTTATGGTGTAAGCTAATGTACTACCACAAACAACCTTAACCTTGCTCTAAACACAGACATAGCAAAACTCCACCCACTGCAATTTTCCGTAATAGCAGATCCCGTCATTACTATATTGTGGTACCTGCTTGTGCTCCATTGTCATAATAAATTAATTGTTTTTTCTTTTGCAATCTCACTGAAGTAAGAGTTATATCTCTGATCATCTGCAGTAGAACGGTTCTCCCTTTAAGTCTTTATCTCGCCTGCATTCACCCCCTTGCCTAATGAAATAGGTTTTGCACAAGGTGAGAGGGTCAAGGCGAAAACACAGCACCTCACAGAGGTAGTGATTTTACTGTGTTCATAGGTTCATAGCTGTGTACTAGGCTAATGGCCCTGGAGCCTTTACAAGCAGGTCTACTTTATTCGGTCGAAACACATAAAACCCAAATCCAAATAGCGTGACACATGAAGAGCGGACCACAAATATGTTGAACATACTAAAGTGCGAAGTTTAAAACCACGAACCATCATAGTCAGCCAATCCACCATTACCTACCCAAACACAATAAAAAAACACATACATACACTAAGTAAAAAGTGAAAAAAACACTCGCAGGGGTAAGGTGTCTCAAAACGGCAAACAGCAAAGCAATATGTCCAGTAAATTCCAATGAGAACCCTCCACGGCAAAGAAAAGCAACCGTTTAATGAAATCTCAAGTAAAACATCAGTATATAAAATAAAATAGGGAACGGTCGATACTTGTTAAAACAGTTAGCGCTTTCACATTTCTGACAAATGCTTCTTCAGACTGTTGACTAAAAACATGGTCTCCACAACAGAACCAACGAAAACGAAAGTTTCCAGAGGAGAGACTGGAATTTCAAAAAAAGACACTAAAACCAGTGAGTCTGAATTAGTTATAAATATTTCTAGCTACGAATTGACATCGCATGAAAAGAAGCTGTTAAATAAGGGACTTTCGTTTATACCAGCAAAAATGTAGATTATACTGATTTTTTGGTAGACCTTAGAATGTTTATAAGGAACGTTAATTTAAGATTAAGTTTCTGTGATGGATGGCATTATAACACCATGAATGACAACATTAAGTTTAATTTTAAGAAACCCTCCACTTACATGCCAGTAATGAATCCCTTATTAGAAACTTTTGAGAAGGCATGTGAAAGGGACTTGTTAGCATTATATAGAGGAAATAATAATAAAAATAGAGGTGACTTTCATAATTTAAACAGTGACGAACAGAAGGCTCTTAAGGAATTACAAACGAATAACAATATAGTTATAAGATCCGCCGATAAAGGCGGAGTAGTAGTGATTTTGGATATGAGTAAATATGAATTTAAGATGAAAGAACTTCTGCAAGATGAGACGACATATATAGCATTAAATTCAATACAGTTAAATAAAGTTGTAAATGATGTCCAGGATGAGATTTATGACTTGTTTTTAGGTGAAGTCATAGACTTTGAACTATATAAGTATTTCTTAATAGAAACACCTACGATTCCTACGTTTAGGGGACTACCCAAAGTACACAAAGATATTGAGAATCCACCAATGAGACCAACTGTATCCAGTAAAGGGTGGCTAACAGAAACAATATCAATATATACTGAGAAACATCTTAGAAATATTTTAGAGAAGACAGCCACAATAGTAAGAGATACTCAACATTTCACAGAAAGCCTAAGTGAGTATAGGTTTCAAGAAAAAGAAGAAGAACCAAAATATATGGTGACGTTAGATGTGAGTTCTCTATTTACTTCCATACCGAATTACACTGGTATAGAATATATGAAACTCTATTTAATAGAAAGACTGATGCCCAGAGAATTGATAATAAGATGTGCTATGTTGATGGAAATAGTACTGAAAAATAATGTTTTTGTATATAATGAACAATATTACATACAACAGAGGGGAGTTGCTATGGGCACTCCCTGTGTCAACTCTTATGCCAGCATAGTTATGGCATATTGGGAACATACATACATCATTAGAACCATGTATTTTGGTAATAACATTCAATTCTATAGATGTTTTGTAGACATCTATTTAATTTGGAAAGGAAGTATTGAGACGCTTCAAAACTTTATTAGGTATATAAATGGGATGACCGAGTTTCTATCTTTAATAGGAAAATGGTCTATTAACCAGATAGAGTTCCTAGATGTATTGTTATTGATAGAAGGGCAACACATAGAAACACAGTTATATAGGAAAGAATGTAGGAAGAACACAGTGTTGCATCATACCAGCATGCATCCTCCTCATATTTATAAAAATATAGTTAAGGGCCAAATGCTGAGAGCATCTAGACTCACAAGCAATGATAATAAATTTAATAATACTATAGACATGCTACACAATGAGTTTCAAGAAAGAAGATACAAGCAAAATGAGATAGTGAGTTTCAAACAAGGAAATGATGTGAAAAGGGATATCATAGGGAAGCCATTTATACATAAGAGAAATAATGAAGACAATATTCAAGTAAGAACAAGTAATAGAGAGAGGTTTAACAGAATAGTTATACCATTTACTAATATCAATGAGAGGATCAGAGAAGTTTTCCTAAGAAATTGGAATATTCTCACAGCTGATACAAAGATAGAACAAATAGTAGGATCAAGGCCGAGTTATACCTACAGGAATACAAAAAATTTGAAAAGATTATTATGCTATGAAAATACTAAACCAAAAATAGACATCTCTGACAGGAGAGGTACTTTCTCATGCAGGTCATGCAATCAATGTATTTATGTCAGGTAGAGATAATTTCATACACCCCACTACAGGGTGGAGATATAATTTTAATTTTTATGCTGACTGCAAGAGTAAGGATGTGATATATATATAGCTACCTGCACATGCAGTAGCTTTTATGTAGGTAAGACTAATCGAACACTACGTGAAAGAGTATGAGAACACATTTATGCAGTTAACAAAGAAAACGAGAGTAATGCTATAGCGAAACACGTCCTCACTTTTGGTACCAAACATAGTTTCAAATTTATAGTAGCAGAGATAGTCAAGATAAACAGTAGGCTAGGAAATTATAGAAATTATATGGAACAAAAAGAAGCTAGGTGGATCATGAGGTTACAGGCAGATAAATCACCGGGCCTGAATGACAGGGTTTCTCTTAAGCCATTTTTAGAAGCTAGGGACTATCAACATTAGACCTAATGTTGAAATAATAATAAATAATTTTATTTTTAGTCTAGTTCAATTGTTTTTTATGGAAATTAGATATTTACTAAATGAATGTAGTTAGGCATTTTTTACCATTTCAATGTGTTTATATACCTATACATATATATTTCATATTTTGTATTTCTTACAATATACACTCTACATATAGTAGCTAGGCATTTTCAGTTATTTCTATGCATTTTAATGTGTGCATACATTTGCGCATATATACTTCACATTTTATATTCTACATACTTTTGTATTTTTTGCATACACATTTATAGCATAGAAAAGTTGTATTTTCTTTGTACCAGTGATTAATTAATTAGTTTTAAATCTCTATAGATAGTTTTGGATGTTGGCTTGTTAGTATTCTATTATAATAGATAGTAATATGAAACAATTTGTGTTTTTTACACATATCATATATATTAATTTTAGTTTTAATATAGCACTAGCGCTTTATGAGATGATTTATTCTTTATTGATAACAGACATTGATAAAAGATTTTTAATGAGTTCAGGTTTAAATACTAGGGTTTGATTTTTTTAGTCAACAGTCTGAAGAAGCATTTGTCATAAATGTGAAAGCGTTAACTGTTTTAATGGGTATCGACCGTTCGCTATTTTATTTTATATACTGATGTTTTACTTGAGATTTCATTAAACGGTTGCTTTTATTTGCCATGGAGTGTTCTCATTGGAATTTATTGGACATACATGCACTAACCAAAACCATACTTCTAACCCTAAATTTAAGCACCAAAACCCTACTGCTAACCCTACACTAACCCCACATACACAACTATCTATGCACTATCCTTAACCCCTCCCTAACCCTAAGGTCCGTAACTACCGCACACTTTCCCTACGGAGCTATACCCAAACAAACTAAATATTCCACACACATACACTTAACAAAACCCTACACTAAACCTTACATATATTACCTACACAAAACCTTACATATACTACCTACCTATGCACTTACCTTAACCCCTCCCTAACCAGCATATCATTGCTGGAGCATTCCTGTGTCCTGAAAGAGTGCTCTTCAAACTATCTGGAGATATACAGAACTGAGTATATTTTCTGGCACTTCAGAGTTGTGTACTGGTAATTGTTGTTTGACTAATTTTATATCATTGCTGGCTGACTTCAGAGTTGTGCAGTGTTATTTTTGCTTCACTGTATAGTTTTTCATATCTCTGCTGAAGATGTTTTTCCCCCTCCCCCTATTTCTCTGTGTCTTAAGTTGGTATAACTGGTTTTACATCCTGCCAATAGTAGATCCAAGCAGGAGTCACAAACTTTCTTTATTTCTCCATAAAAACCACAAGCGCTTTTTCACGTGGGTTAACTTTCGGTCATCAGGTGTAAATCTTGAAAGCAAATGGACCATCTTTATACATGGCTTTTAGGCGGGAAAAACCAGATGATCAATTAACAATTAACAATTAAAACCCAATTAAAACAATTAAAACAATTTATGTTTTGCTTAAAGCGGCAAAACCCTACCATTAAAAAATATATGAATAACATTTCAGAATCATTCAGTGGCAAATGATGGCATCATAAAAAGCAAGCACATCACAGAAAATAAACTAAAGCCAGTCAATACTAGCTTCCAGTTTGTTGCCACACTCTTATATAAAATGTAAAAATGCATTCTTGTGTTGTTTCAAACTCATTTCCCTGATAATGTTGTAATCATCTGACAGAGAGCATTTGATAACAAATTAAATTTAAAAAGGCCTCATTAAGACAATACAACTAAGAAATATATACAACAAGGGGTCCCTCATATAAACCCAAAACAACCATCAAACCACCCTCAAGTCTTAAATTCCTAGAGACCAGACATCATCTATCAGTCTCACCGACGGACAAGATCCCTAGTATCCAATTACCAATAAGTAAAAAGCAAGACAAATACAATAACTAGACCATTCTCCACATAGACATCACTCCCACCGTCCAACATCACATAAAGAAAGAAACGAATACTTCCAAGCTCAATGACATTCATGTATGAGAACGCCTTACACACAAAACTAGTAATTCACACACTTCAAACTCACCGAATGTCTATCACTGTCATGTCAAGCTGCATAGCGAAATACGTAATAGCCATTCTTAGCGGATAAATAACCACCATGTCTTAAGTAGTTAAAAAGAGGTGTTTAGTTGCCAGATAGCTAAAATGTTAACTAAAATGATTAAACAAATCGCCTCGATAGCAAAGTAAATTAACGTAAAAACATCATCCCGCTAACTCTTTGCCAGTAACACAACACTTATAAACTATTATTAAGTGAAATATATTTAATGGATGTGAACTACCAGCAGAATCTATCATAATTAAAGCTGCTCACCATATAGTACATCGCTCTTGTCGTCCAAGCATTCCCCACAGGCAAAACAAACCGCACAGAATAAGGCAAGACATGAGCAATCCAACTCAGAGATGTTCGTGTTGGTATCAGGAATACTGACAATCAAAGCTGATTGCTCATACCTCTAACGCTCTCAAAACCTCTGCCTCTACCAAATACTACTACAACAGACAAACTATGTGGCAATAAAGTCTAAAGAATAGAATATGACTTTGTCTGAGCCTATTAGAGATATTTAGACTACTGATAAATAAAATGGTAACAAACTACACATAATACCTAAGACAAATTAATATACAGAATCAAATTCAAACAGACATAACCTAATTCAAGCCTGTACAAATAACTATTAAATGAAAGCACAATATTCTGCTAATAAATCATAAACAAACCATCTAAGAATACAAGGTGAGTAACAAGTCCACCTAGATCAAAACATCAGAAAATAGAAAACCTTAGAAAAATAGCTTTACTATGTATAAGGTTGCATCCTCATAACTATCAAACTGAAATAAAAATAAAAATAATAATATTTATATATTTTGGTTTTACATCCTGTGTGTTATCTGACTATCTCAAGGATTACTTGCATAAAATTAGACCCTCTTAGTAAAAAAGTCTGCATATCATTGCTGGAGCCTTCCTGTGTCCTGACAGAGTGCTCTTCAAACTATCTGGAGATATACAGAACTGAGTATATTTTTCTGGCACTTCAGAGTTGTGTACTGGTAATTGTTGTTTGACTAATTTTATATCATTGCTGGCTAACTTCAGAGTTGTGCACTGTTATTTTTTCTTCACTGTATAGGTTTTCAGATCTCTGCTGAAGGTGTTGGTTTTCCCATACCCACGCTCCCTATTCCTGTGTTGTTGTTTAAATTTGGAGGCTTTTGCAGTTGCCCGCCCCCACTGTAGATTGGATCTGGGACACTCCCCCCAGTCCCATCTCTTTACCTCATTCTACCTAATAGACTGCTGCTGCACTTGTTTTTAGTCATTTTTAATTTAATTGCATTTTTAAACTGTTTGGTCTAACATTGCTACATACTCAGGTGTGCTAGCTTGCATTGCATTTGACTGCTGCTTTAGGTACTTTTCTGTATATATATATATATATATATATATATATATATATATATATATATATATATATATATATATAAATATAACTAGTGTAGTCCAGATTCAGATTTGCTTTATCCAGGACTGTATGTAAGCTTCTGAGCCCCCCACCCCGAAGCTTTCTGTGTTGGAGGGAAGCCTTCTAGCTTATCAGTGGGAGTGGTAAGCACTAGGTAACCTATCTACCACATAAGGAGTGGTTCTGGCCCAGAAATTGTAGTTATTGGTCGTTTGGGCAGTTTTTCCATCTCTCCCAACTTTCTGATTTAAAAGCCCACATTTGCACTTGTTTCCCCCCTTTCCTATAACTAGTTTAGGCCAGATACAGATCCCTAGTTTTAGCACTTGAATTTGCTTATTCGTGATCAGCACCTGTTCAGAATTTGTAAGCACTAAATAACCTACTAATTACTACAGCACTCAACCTTCCTCATTACCTAGAGGAAAACAGTTTTGGTACTTACTTTCCTCACTTGCTTAGAGAAAAACAGCTCTTATACTCACTTTCCTCAGTTATCTAGAGGAAAATAGTTTTTATTCAGGCATGTCCAAGGGTCAGCTCCCAGTGTTCTCTCCAGTCTATCTGATGAATCTGGGCATCTTGGGGCAATGTAGAAATTACCTCATGTACACAGACAACCCTCTCCTCCTACCACCCAATACTACAACCTGTGAGAGATGCACTTATCAAGCCAAACTGGAGTTAAAGCTCTCTCCAGTCAAGACTGAACTTGACAGTCAAGTGGAGAAGGTAAACACTTGCACCACACCACACTCTTAACATAGTCTCACTAAATCTACACCACCAAAATCCACACATAGAAACACAAAACCATTTGCGGAGGCTCTCAGTACTAATCTGCTCAAGCAACAGAGACCTCCAAAGCAGAAATGCAAGCAGCCTCCAACCCCCAACACAACCCAAATGGCACATAGTCCGCAGACTCAGTGTGCCACTCAACCACAGCCAATAAGGCAAAACAACATACCCAACACACTAGTCATAGGTAACTCTATAGTCGGGCACACTGATGTCCCACTCAGCAGGCTAAACAAGGAGAAAGTTACTGTCAGCTGCCTGCAGGGTGCCGGGATCCACCACATAATCCATGCACTCAGGTCACTCCACAACAAGTACAAATATGACTCTGTCATTGTCCATGTTGGTGTGAATGACCTGAGACGTACCTCCCTGGACTACATGAAAAGAGACATGGAAGAGCTCTCCGATCTTGTAGTCCAGGCAGGTATAACCCTAGCCCTGAGTAGCATTCTGCCATCACCTAGAATGATGCTACAGTACAAGGACAAAATGATTGACTTCAACAATTGGCTAAGCTTCTGGTTCCATTCTAAAGGGATCCAGTATCTGTCTGCCTGGGATGACGTGGTCGACAGACCATGATGCCTTGCCAGAGATGGCCTGCAACTGTCACCCCTGGGATTCCGGATACTGGCTAAGGTTCTTGCCGCCCCTATAGTGCCTTTTTTAGGCAAGGTTCAAATGACAAATTCACCACCATCACAGGAACAGGCAAGCAAAAACTGAGGGTGATGCTACTCAATGCTAGAAGTCTAAATCTCAAAATGCACTCACTCGAGGCACTCCTTAAAATGGAGAACATTGATATCTGTGCAGTGAATAAGACCTGGTTCAAGGCTCCAGAGAGCACCCCTGCACTACCAGGCTATAACTCATACCACACTTTTTGGCCATGGAACCTAGACCGGAACACCAAAGGCGGAGGTGTGTCCATATTCATTAAGGATATCCACACCTCCAGGCTAGTTGCTCGGCATAATGCAGCCGAGGCTATCCAAGTGCAATTAACTCTGGGCAAAACTGAATCCAAATTGTAGCTTGCTACAGATCACCCACCATGCCCCAGGATTCCAACTTCTCTTTTCTTGATGTACTGGAAAATATTAGGGTTCAGCTAAACACCCTAATAATGGGTGATTTCAACTACCCCATCATTAACTGGGAAAACTATTCATGTACCAACTCCCTTGCTCAACGTTTTCTGGAATTCATAAACTCCAATGCCCTGGATCAACTTATCCACACCCCCACCAGGGGCAACAATATCCTAGATGTAGTCATTACCAACATGAGTGACCGGTGTTCCACACCTGACGTCAACGCCTCATTGGTCCGATCCGACCATAAGCTAATTACCCTAGATATCCGCATCCTGCCCGCACCCCCCCCCCCATTAAGGAAACCATGGTAAAAAATTCCTCCAAAGCCAACTTCATTTTTCTTAAGACAGAAGCGGTGAACTTCATGACACCCATGCAGATGGACATTACAGGTACGACTACTGAATCCTACAAAACTGCACTTTATAAGCACTTACATGAGTGCATGGATCATGTTATCCCAAACTGAACCAAGACACCATCCTCCAAAAAAAGGAAGCCAATCTAGTGGTCCCCTGCCATAAACAAACTGTACAACAGAAGGAAGAAACTGTTGCAAAAGAGAGTAAAATCCCACGAGTGGAGGAGCTCCCTGGTCAGCCTCAGTAAGAAGCTGCGATCCCTGATAAAATCCTCCAAAGCTAGTTACGAAAACAAAATCACCACTGATTCTAAAGATAACCACAAAGCATTCTATAGCTATGTCAAGAATCTCAATGGCAACACTCAGATCTGCTCTGAGTTACAGCACAATGGCACTAAATATACAGACCCAACTGATATTGCCAACATCCTGGTAGACAGGTTCTGTGCTAACTTTACCCCCCTTTCACCTACTAAAGAGCCCATTTCTATACCGGAAGAATGCAAAGTTCCTGTAATCACTGCTGCACAAGTAAAAACCACACTCTCCAAAGACAAGAACACAGCATCCATGGGGCCAGACAACATCCCAGGCTGCATTCTACATGAACTACTGAACGAACTGGCACACCACCTAAGTACCATGTTCAATCATAGCCTCACCTCAAGCTTTGTGCCTGTTGAATGGCGCACAGCAACAGTTATCCCACTCCACAAGGGGAGAGCCAACACAGACCCAGGGAACTACCACCCCATTAGCCTGACGAGCCTGGTCTGCAAGGCCATGGAACGTATCATCATGGAACTTATAAACAAAGACACTGCTAATCTCCAAACTCTGGACCCCACCCAGTTTGGGTTTGTAAAAGGCAGATCATATCTCCTAAACCTGATAGACTTCTTTGAAGCAGGCAGCAAAGCCGTAGACAAGGGTAAGGTGGTTCACACAGCCTATCTAGATCTTGCCAAGGCTTTCGACACCATCCCCCACTCTGGAATTATAGATAAACTCACTAAACTAGGTATAAATCCCTATGTCACAAGATGGGTTGCCAACTGACTCACTGACAGAACCCACACTGTGAAAGTAGCAGACTCCAAATCCAACTTCAGACCAGTGACAAGTGGAGTACCACAGGGTTCAGTCCTGGGTCCACTCCTGTTTGGTATCTATTTCTCTGAAGTACAGGCTAACACAGAGGGTCTTTGGTTAATGAATTTCGCAGATGACTGCAAACTAGGAGCCATAATCAAAACTTCTAATGATGTGGACATCCTACAAAAGGGTCTCACTGAGACAGATGCCTGGTATCAAAGCCATGGCCTCAAGCTCAATGCCAAAAAGTGCATTGTCATCCCCTTTGGTAAAAACTCTGTACCCATGAACTACAACATAGGCGGTAGTATACTTAACACCGAAAGTGTGATAAGAGACTTTGGGACACAGGTGGACAGTAGTCTCTCCTTTGATAATCACATCACCACAGTAGTCAGGAAATCCTTTTATGTGGCACACCTCATCACAAAAGGTTTCTCATCCAGAAAAAAAGAGGTCATTGTTCCCCTCTACACATCACTCATTAGACCCATTATATAGTACAACGCCCCTTTTAGTATGTACCTCACAAGACATTTACAACAACTGGAAAGGCCACAGAAATACCTCACAAAGAGGATTACCGGCCTCAAACAGATGCCCCACGCAGACCGTCTCAAAAAACTCCAGCTTTACTCCGTCGCATATAGTCTACTCAGTGGTGATCTCTGCCTAACATACAAATCTATGTCAAACCCAGAGCTGTTGGACATGCTCCACTTAAAGAAATCCCAATCTGCTCTAGGGACCTAAACCTTGTCACCACAATAAACAGAACATGCCAGAGGGATAAATTCCTGTCTCAGAGACTTCCCATACTCTGGAATAAACTACCTATCTATATCAAACAAAGCTCCTCATTAGCACTCTTCAAGAAAAATCTTGATTATTGGATGGGAAATAGGAAACTCACCCCGGGGATCACCTCTGTGGCTCTTCTCGACAGTGCCACAGGAAAATAATTTTCTTGGGTGGCAAAAGCCAGGGTACCTTTTTGGCTGGGCTTGTATAGGCCCCGGGGTTGATAGACTAGTACCTACATATGAACCTATGAACCTATGAACCGTAAGGTCTGTAACTATCGCACACTTACCTTACGCAGCTATTCCGCAGATGGGCCAACTATGAAAATTCGATATTTCCACTTTTGCGGTTTCATTCGTTCGATGTATTCGCGGTTTGCTCCTTATGTGTCACGCTATTTGGATTCGGGTTTTTCATGTTTCGTGCGTGTAAAGTAGACCCTTTACAAGCCTAGCCCATAGAAGTGCCTTGGCATCATGCTGCCCAACGTTAATTCCTAGTGCCTCTATCAAGTAAACCCACTAGAGTGATCCCTGGGTTGAATTTTCTATTTTCCATCCACTCATCAAAATTTCTTTTGAAGAGGGCCAGTGAGTTGCTCTGCTTGACATGTATGGGAAGTCTATTCCAGAGCATGGACAGTCTCTGGGTTATGAACCTGTCCCTCCAACATGTTCTGTTGATTGTGGTAATGAGGTTGAGGTCTCTTGAGCGTGTAGTGCAGAGGGATTGGGATTTCTTTTGATGAAGCATTTCTAACAGAGCTGGGTCAGACATGGCTTGTAAGTCTAGCACAGATCGCCTCTTAGATGATATGAGACAGAAAATAGCTGGAGTTTTTTGAGTTTGTCCATGTGTTTAAGGCCTAGGATCCTCTTCGTGGGGTACTTTTGTGGCCTCTCCAGCTGTTGCAGGTGTCTAGTGAGGTACATTCCAAATTGGGCATTATACTCTATGATTGGTCTAATGAGGGAAGAGTAGAGAGAAATGACGACCTCTTTCTTCCTGGATGCAAAACCCTTGGTAATGTGATGTGCCACATAGAAGGACTTTCTGACCACAGTGGCAATGTGGTCATCAAAGGAGAGGTTGCTGTCAACCTGTGTCCCCAGATCTATTATAACACCTTCAGTGTTCAGTGGACTCCCATCGATGTGGTAATTAGTGGTAACTGAGTTTTTCCCAAAGGGGATGACAACACATTTTTTGGTATTACACTTAAGGCCATGGTTTTGACACCAGTCATCGGTCTCAGTGAGGCCTTTTTGTAGGATGTCTGCATCACTTGGGGAGTTAATAATGGCTCCCAGCTTGCAGTCATCTTCAAACTTGGTCAGCCAGAGTCCCTCTCTGTTGGCCTGGACTTCTGAGAAGTAGATGCCAAACAGGAGAAGTAGATGCCAAATAGGAGTGGACCCAGGACCGATCCCTCTGACTTGGAGTCTGCTACTTTCACACTGTGGGTTCTGTCTGTGAGCCAATTTGCAACCCACCTAATGATATAGAGGTCGATGCCAAGTTTGATCAGTTTATCAATAATTCCTGAGTGAGGAATGGTATCAAAGGCCTTGGCCAGATTGAGGTAGGATGTATGAACTGCCTTACCTTCATTCACAGCTCTGGTGACTGACTCAGAGAAGTCAACTAGGTAGAGCAGGCATGATCTATCTTTCACAAAACCAAATTGCATGGGATATAGAGGTTGGAAATTCCCTATATCCTTGTTAATTAGGTATATGATGATGCCTCCATAGCCTTATATATCGGACTCATCAGGCTAATGGAGCAATAATTTCAAGGGTCTATAGTTGCTCCTCCTTTATGGAGAGGGATGATTGTAGCAGCATGCCATTCGGTAGGGACAAAGCCTGAGATGAGGCTGTGAGTGAACAGGGCACACAGATGTGGTATCAGTTCACTTTGCAATTCATGTAGAACACAGCCGGGGATGTTGTCAGGTCCCATGGAAGCTGTAGTCTTGTCCTTGGAGAATGCAGCTTTAACCTGTGTTGCAGTAATGCTGGGTGCCTGGCATTCCTCCGGTATTGAGATTGGTACTTTAGGGGGGGTGAACAGGGTAAAGTTGGCACTGAATCTGTCAGTCAATATGTTGGCAATATCTGTTGGCTCAGTATAGGAGATACCATTGTGCAGTAACTCAGAGCAAATCTGGGTATTGCCATGGAGAGTCTTGATATAACTATAGAAGGTGTTGTGGGTTTTTTTACTGTCTGCCACAATTCTGCCTTTATAGCTGGCTTTGGAGGTTTTGATGAGTTAACTCAATTTTTTTGTTGAGGTTGATAAGGGAATTTTTCCAGTCTTGGCACTTCACCTTTTTCTGTAACAGTTTCTTCCTTCTGTTAAAACCCAACCTCAGTTTGGGCTGTTGTCACATTTACTGGCCATGTCTATAAAAGAAACATTAATGATGCATTGGTTTAGGAGTGCCTTTGCCCCAGTTAGTGGGGGTAGGGGCATAGGCTGATACATTCAAACCCATCCACATGCCTATGCAGGCTGCCATTCTGAATACTTGTCTCCACTGACCATACAGAAAGTGGCCCTCCTGCTACCAGCACATTAACCCTGACCCTTTCTTTTGGAAAAAGGTAATCAGATAAAGACTTATCACTTCTCCCTTCCAACTGCCAACTCCATCAGGTGACCTACTGAAGTCAGCTGGGTCACATTCACAGCTTTATCATGCCAAAAATTTGGAAAATTTTATACATCGCTATGTGGCATGATAGAGGAGCACTAGACAGCAGGGTATAGCTGCAACAGTCAACACTTTCCCACACACACATTACAAACATAGAAACACTTTCCCACACACACATTACAAATATAGAAGAGTGGCGTTTCCTGGAAACAGTCTGCTCTGGTCTGATGCCATGCAACCATCCACAACAGTTTCCCATTCAGTTGTTATTGCAGCACAGCATAGGTCAGCATGAAACAGCTACAACCGCATAACTTATGTTGTGTGTTAGAAACTTCACCGTGGTAGCTATACCCTACTGTGTTGTTCTGCCTGTGACGCTGGTGCAAACAGTACATGCACCAGGTATATAGTACTGCATGCACTAGTCTGCAAACCAATTACATACATTGTGTGCTGCCTTGTCATTGTAGAGATTTATTTTTAGGAAACAGCATGACAAGATGGCATGATAAACATGGCATGCATAATGCATTTATTTTATGAATCAGAAGAAATATTTAGATTAATGGATTAAACTTTTGCATCCTTCAGCAAATGCCTTCTTACCCTTTCCTACTTCTTACATTAAATGATGTAGCAATCATTCCAACAGATATACCATTGTAAAGCGCTTTAGAGAATGCTGGGGTTTCACATGTCCAAAATGGGTTCCTACTTTATTGTAGAATGCTCAAATAAACTATTGGTTTGATATCAAGCCATAAAAGCTCAACTAACCTAACATAAAAAGCAACATAAAATAAAAAAAAAAGTTTTTTTTTTCAAGGAGGCAAGCCCAACTGCACCCCTTCCCATGTGGGGGGGATGCACACTCCACACTCCCTTCTAATTATATATACCAGCTTCAAGACTGTACCACAATGAGGAAAAGAGCAAGACTCTGGTACTCACTGGCCCATGATACAGCACAACAATAGTCCCTTTCACTTCAATTGTATGCCTCCATTTTGTTGTTTGAGCTTTTTTTGGCATAATATCATGCCAATCACTCATGTATGCATTTGATTATACAAAGGGAACTCTCCAAAACAAGAGTTCATTTCTTAAGTTTCTCTAGTCTAGAAATATTACTCATTATTTTATTTTATTTTATTTATTTTTAATGTCTCATGCAATAGGCCACAAAATATTTAAATAAGTACTGCTATCTAACTTTCAAATATACTTTTTTCCCTTAATGAGCAAAAACTAAGGTGGCAGGAAATGCATGCAGTTGTAAGCGAGTCAGCAGATGTAAATTGTACAAGTTAAGCATGTAGTGATTCCCATTATAATTTCTGCTACAGTCTAAAACATGTGGTAGTTATTAAAAAAAACTTTTATAAAAGCAGCCTCCAACTTAAAGCTGCATCATGCTCAATAGAATAAGTGGGATATAGATTTTGCAACAGAATGAGGGCCTGTTCATGTTTTTATATCGGTGACCTCTGCTGAAAATCCTAATGGTGTATATATTTGGCAATAATTATTATATGTATGCTATAAATAGCTATAATACCACCAGAATGTTTTACTTTAACCACATTCTAAGTCTGCTGTATGTGGTTGTGTTTGCTTTTCCAAACACTGTAAAGAATTATATTACATATAATTACTGATTGCTTTAACTCCTGTAATCCTGGAATGAACCTGAAAATGGTCCATATGGATCACTGTTCTACCATGGGTAATAATAAAAAGAAATCATACTTCTGTCTTTAAAGTGTTCTTCTCTATAGTAGTGGTATAGATATTTCCTCATTGATCAATGTGCAGCCTCAACTAATAGTTTAATCCTGTCCATACACCTATCACCAATGCTAAATTCTTCCTTTTGGAACCCTAATAATCTCATTTTGTCAGGACTTAATCAAAAACTCCATAAATCACTTTTCACTGCATCAAGCAGAACAGAATCAATACAAATTGATGAAACAATTCCTCCAGAGGGATACTTCTCTTTCCCCACCAACTCCTGGTGTCTTAATGTTCTAACTCAGTGGCTGCACAATGTTGTAGCAAAAAAGAAAAGTTTATCTAAAGTAAAATATACCTTCTTCTTGTACTCTGATTTTCATGACCTTGGAGCCAATATTCATTTATTTATATGTATTTTTTAATCAGGTTGGTCAACTAGATTGGAGCATATTTTCACTGGAGATCTAGGAGCACTGTCTGCTTAATTGACTTGTTCATAGCCACATGATATGTAAGTACCTCTTTAAGGCCTTTGATATGGTCAGCCATCAACTTCTGCTCAGTACCTTGAAAGCTGTCTTTCTGGACCATCACTCTCTACAGTGGTTTCAGTCCTATCTAAGGGGTAGACAGCAGGCTGTCTTATGGCAGGACAATCTGTCATCACATCTTCCGGTCACCTTAGGAGTCCCTCAGGGCTCTATTTTAGGTCCCCTCCTCTTCTCTATCTTCATAAATGACCTTTATACCACTATCCCAAATATTGTATCCAATATGCTGACAATTCTACGTTGATTTGTTCTTCCACCTCATAAACTAATCTGCTATCCCTAACCAGAATATCTTTAACAGTATTGAAAACTGACTAACTGATCAACAACTTCTCTTGAATCCCAACAAAACCAAGCTGCTGCTTTTCTCTCCCACCTCTAGATCCACTCATCCATTCTTCACTATTAAGTCTAACAATTGTACAATCATCTCCCCCGATAAATAAATGAAGCTCCTAGGAGTAATAATAGATACTAACCTCAAATTTGATGCTCATATAGACCACACTATTAAGTCCATCAACATAAAATAGGATCCCTCTACAAGGCCAAACCTTTCCTAACCCCTTTTGCTAGGAGTGCTATTGCCTGAATCCATCTTGTCTCCACTCTCCTTTATGCCTCATCAGTATTTACAAACCTCTCTAAAGCTAACCTCAGCAAACTATCTTCCTGTTACTACCATATAGCTAGATTTGCCACAAGTATGGCATACAGGACACACCACTGCAAAAACCTAACTCAACTTGATTGGCTGGAATTTCCTTCCCTTCTAAAGCTTAACCAGCTTACAGTAGCACACAAAATACTCAACCTTCCGGACAATACCCCAACCCTTAAGAGCATTATTAGCCCACATAATGCTATCAGGCCACTTCATTTGTCCAACAAGCTATTAGTCCTTACCCTAAAATCCAATAATACAGCAGGTGATTCCCTGTTTGCTAACTCAGTGGGTAAAATCTGGAACCTTCTTCCTGCAAACCTTACCCAATAGGTATCTCTTCTTCTATTTAAAAAAGGCCTCAAAGATACTTAAGAGCTAACTGGCTCTGCCCTTGCCTAAACCCTGACTAACTCAATCCAACATTTTGGTCTTTTCTTTAGCTATTAGACTATCAGCAAGCAGATACTCCACTCATCTGACATGTCATATCTTAATGTACAGTTATGCCTGCTGAGTTTATCCTTTCTGTATACTGTAGTTTCCCTAATGTGTTTTAAATTTGTGAAATGATCTATCTCATATTTTTTCTCACTCTGTTAATCTTTAGCATATATCTATGTGTTCCTACTGTGGTGAACTATCTGACATATTGTATATATATCCTTTGCACTCTTGGAATATTATTGTACCATTACTATTATTATTATTATTATTATTATTATTATTATTATTGAGCTTTTCTCCCCGGGCCTCCCTGAAAATGGACATGTATCCAGTCGGACTATCCCAATCAACAAATGTAAAATAAATTAATTAAATAAATAAAAAGTATACAAGGAACATAGTACTAACCAGTAGGCAAATCAACCCAGTTGTAAGCAGCAAACAACTAAACAAACAAAACCAATGGTGAAGCGAAGCATGACTTCAAGCACCATCCAATATTGTAAAATGTTTTATTTTCAGGTATGCGCTTTCACCACAAAATGTGGCTTCATCAGACCATTTATATAAACTAAAACAAACAAGACAATTCACTTAAATACTCACAGAAGCTGCTCCATTAATTAAAAATTTAATTCAAGCAATGTTAGCTGGCTGTGCATCTACACGCAAGGTGGATGACATCAGCTCTACATACTATATCATTTAAAGTCACAGTTCACTATTCTAAACAAATAAACATAGGACATTTTTAAGTTAGGTTCTGATGCATATGTTTTTAATGTGTATATTTTATGTTCATATTTTAAATAAACTATGACTAGTATTAGAATGTATGCATAATTAAACAAGTAGTTAACTATTTGTTTGTAGTGGCTATAATGTATATAATGTATATATATATATATATATATATATATATATATATATATATATATATATATATGTATATATATGTATATATACTGCCGTACACTAAATTTATGATATAGTAGTTGCTATATCTATTTATATAATAGCTCACTGTCATATAAAATAACATAGATAGTTGCTCAGCTGCATAATGGATAGAATTTATGTGTCCGACTGATTTACTGTGGTTGCAGCTCTATTTTTGAGCAGTTAGGCAGCCGGAATAGAACTCTTCGATATACCTGCGGCTTTATTCATTTGTACAGTATTAGACTTCCATATAATATCATGGTAAGGTGTTATAATGCAAAATGGATTTGGTTTATGCTCTTCCCCAATATACTACCATTGCTGCTCTATTTTAAGCAATAAGGCAGTCGGGATAAAGCGTTTTGCATGTGCAGTACGTGTTTTTGAGCTAAGGAACTCTAAATATTATTATCAACCAGAAGCTAGGATTTACAGACATTTGAATATTCTCTATTATACAACATTTAGAAGTTTTATCTTAGCAGATGTATATACATATATATATATATATATATATATATATATATATATATATATATATATATATGTGTGTGTGTGTATAGCCACTATATATCTGTTAGACTACTTTTAGCCATTGAATGGATGTTCTTGCTTATATCAATTCATGGACATTTTTTATGAGCAGATAAATAGATATTTCTTGCTATAAGTGTGTATATATATATATATATATATATATATATATATATATATATATATATATATATATGGGTTCCATACACTAGACTGAATTTTCACTAATTTGAAATAGTGCATGGAATGCTCACTGCAGCGAAAGTGCACTTACATGATGTTCAGTACAACGAGCGGGTGTTGTACTGAACTTCCGTAGCCTCGACCTTAGGGTTAGCACGGTTCATAGTAAGGGATAGCCCTACGGGCTATCCCTACCATGACCCGCCCTAACCCTAAGGTCCGATGACTGCAGCACAGTGAAGGACATAGCAATGTCCTCCACTATAGTGCGATAGTCACAAACCTTAGGGTTAGTGCATGTGTTAGGGTAAGGGGATAGCTTTACTAACTATCCACTTACCCTAACCCATGCCCTAACCCTAAGGTCCGTGACTATTGCACCATAGTGGAGGACATAGCTTGTTTTTTATGTCCTCCACTGTGGTGTGGTGTTTTCCGTGAAGTGCACTTACGCAAAAGTTCACTTTCATTAAAGTGAACTTTCGCAGAAGTGAGGCTTCCTATTACAAGTTCGAAGTAGTGAACTTTCGTTCTTGTAATAAGAATCCATACACACACACATATATATATATATATATATATATATATATATATATATATATATATATATATTGAAAATTCTGTGATGTGTTTTTATCTAAGAAGAGTTTGAATATCAAGATCAAATTTAATATATGAAGGAATTTTTTAAAATGTTTATGTTTATTTGCCTAGAATGATATAGTATGTAGAGCTGATGTCATCCACCTTGTGTGTAGATGCATAGCCAGCTAACATTGCTTGAATTAAGTTTTGAATTAATGGAGCATTTTCTGTGAGTATTTAAGTGAATTGTCTTGTTTGTTTTAGTTTATATAAATGGTCTGATGAAGTTACATTTTGTGGTGAAAGCGCTTAGTACCCTGAATTTCTGAGTTGGCAAAAGATCAATCTAGAGGCAAGTTTTAGTTATGTAAAGCTAATTAATGAATTTTTAAAACCACAGGAAGAAGTCTTAATACAAGGAATTGAGTAACAGCAAGAGACAATATATGTGCAATTTCCAGCAGTGGTTGCGGATAAAGCTATGGGTGTTGTAGCAGATAATGTAAGCACATATGAGCGCAAGCTAATACAACAAAAAAGGAGAAATCTTGATAGAGATATTACAGACTTTAAAAAAGGCCATGTCTTTGTATGACCTAAACCACAGCGAATAACAAGACCTGAGTATAGTATTAATTCTTTATCTGTACCTGGTACACAAAATACTGTTGATAGTGGAACGTCTAATGTGGCAAGTGTAAGTATTCTTATGGCTGAAAATATACCAGATAAAGAAAAGAGATTAACAGATATAAACTTGGCTAGCCAAGTGAACCATGCAGGCCTAGCAGTAAGTGAAACATCACATACTGATACTGAAACTACAGGCCAGCACAGTCCTATTACACAACACCTAAGTGACATACCACCTGGACAAGTAGTGGTAAGGAGCAAGGATACTGCACATAATGCAGCACAAACACATCCATTTTTTCCATTACCCATTTGACAGGAGAGGGGACAAGAGCAGTTCCGATCCAGGAGCCAAGGACAGATGAAAGGGAAAGAACAACTGGACAACACAAAATATCCCACACTGAAAAAGATGTGGAATCAGAACTAAATACAACTATAGTTTGGAATATATCACATAGACACTTGACTAAAGGAGAATTGTCTGTCCTACAGAAAGGACTTTTGTTTATTCCAGCGCAGATGGCAGACTTACTAGATAGTATAGTAGATCTTAAATTCTTTCTTAGAAATGTAATGCTGAAGATGACATTTCCTATAGATTTATCTAGGGATACAAAAAAATCTTAAGAAATTAAGTGATTTCATGCCAGTTGATCATCCTATCCTAGAAGCATTTGGGAAAATTTGTGAAGGTGAACTTTATAGTTCACTAGGGAATCGAGGACATGGTAACAGGTATGTTAATTTAACACAGCAGGAGAAAGAAGCTTTGATCAACTTAAAAGTGGACACATTACTAGTCATTAGGCCTGCAGATGAAGGAGGCATGACTAGTTATGAACCGAGACTTTTGATTCACTGCACCTAATGCTTTCTAATAATAAAGTATATAAAATCATAACTATGAGCAATATACAAGATATGAAACAAGTTATTAAGATAAAGATAAATTATTATATGATAAGTTATGTTCTGTCTATGGAACTACTACAGTTTCTTAAAGTGGATCATCCTTTGATCTCCTCTTTTTATGGACAACCTAAAATACATAAGGATCCGTACAAGCCACCCTTTAGGCCTATAGTAGCAGGCCGAGGGTGGCTGACAGAACCTTTTTCTATATTTGTGGAAAGGAATGTTAGACCTATTCTAGACAAGGTAGAAGTAGTATTGAAAGACTCTTAGCAGTTTAATTTAATGCTGAGTTACACCATAATGACTACTACTTGGTAACACTTGATGTAGCCTCTTTGTTTACCACAATTCCAAATTTGGAAGGGATTAATCTATTGAGAAACTTCCTCATCGAAAGAAGTGGTTAGGAGGAACTTTAATAGATATAATATGTAAATTCATGGAGATAGTATTAAAACATAATGTTTTTGTGTTTGATGGCATCTATTATCTGCAATGCA
Organism: Protopterus annectens; assembly: GCF_019279795.1. Lineage (NCBI taxonomy): Eukaryota > Metazoa > Chordata > Ceratodontiformes > Protopteridae > Protopterus > Protopterus annectens. The sequence goes on along the minus strand of NC_056730.1, from coordinate 281,356,576 downwards.
AAGGCATAGCTATGGGCACATGTTTTGCCAACAGCTACGCCAATGCAGTCATAGCACAATGAGAGACTGAACAAATGTTTCCCTTGGACATATATAAAAACAATGTAAGGTTTTATCGTCACTTTGTAGACAATATTTTCTTTATTTGGACAGGGACCCTACGCTTGCTGCATGAATTTGTACAAACAATAAAAGATACAACTAATTTTCTTAAATTCACATTAAACTATTCAACTGAAGGTATAGCATTTTTGGACATTTTTGTGTCCAAAAATGGAGATGGCTCATTGGAGACCAAAGTATATCGTAAGGAGTGTTATAGGAATATGCTTTTACACAGGTCAAGTATGCATCCTAAGCATGCATTTAAAAATGTAGTCAAAGGACAAGGAATGAGAGTCTCATGTCTAAGCAATAAAGAACATACGTTTGCAGAAGGCCCAGCTCAATTGGAAAATAACCTATAGCAATGTGGTCATAAGGAAAATGAAGTAGTTCCTACAATACAGGAAGTAAAAAAGATGAGGTCCAATAGAGCTAAACCATATTTCTCTTCTAGGTCAGTTAATGAGGCTTATCAGAATCCAGCAGTGGATGCACATAAGGTAGATAATATATCTATACCATATACTAGTGATGTTAATAAGGTTAAGGATATTTTTTATAAACACTGGCCATTACTTATGACTGATAAAAAGATAAGGATATAGTAGGAGAACATCCTAGTTTTTCTTTCAAAAAACAGAAAAAATCTTAAAAGAATGTTATGTTACCCTAAGGATAAATTAGTACCCAGTATGAATATATATATATATATATATATATATATATATATATATATATATATATATATATATATATATGCTGTGGTCATTGTAATGTGTGTCAATTCATTAAACAAACCAAATGAATTCATACATCCTGACACAGGAGTGCTATATAAATTAGAAAGTGAAACTGATTGTGATAGTAAAAATATAATTTATTTAGCACAATGTGATTGCTGTTCACACTTCTATGTTGGGAAAACCAATAGAACATTTCATGAAAGAATTAGGGAATGTATCAATAGCATAAGGAATAGAGACTCAGTTAGTGCCCTGTCTAGGTACATCAAAACAAGTAGCAGATATCACCATGTTAAGTTTATGGGACTGGAACAAATTATTGTTGGACCAAGAGTAGGGAATATTAAGAATCTGAAGGAAAGTAATGAGTTAAGGTGGATATTAAAATTGAGAGAGGAGAAAGGGCCAGGATTGAATGTTAAATGCTCCATAAAATGTGCACTGGAAGCACATGGGCTGCCTAGGATATAGTTGTATACAAGACTGTAGTATTGTTTTGGATATTAGAGTAGTCATTTGTGTATTACTCCATTTATCTGCTAAGAATTAATTTAGTGTTTACTAGGCTGAATACTTATGCTGCTATATAATGGAAATGCTGACCATGTTGATTGAAGATGTGTAGTAGTTTACATATATATGGATTCTGTTACTAACTCTTATCTCTATTGATGTTTTATGTATGTAGCTATACCATACTATTATGTGATGAATGTTTGCACTAGTTCACCATTTATCTGTAGTGTATGTATTGTATTTATATGGGCATGCAACATATTTAGTTCTTTAACACAGGTTGCTATGTTCTTTCTGTAGATAAAATGTGCTAGTCTCTATTGATGTCTTATGTATGCAGCTATACTATACTATTATCTGATGAATGTTTGCACTAGTTCACCATTTACCTGTAGTGGATATATTGTTTTTTATATGGCCATGTGACATATTTAACTCTTTAACACAGGTTGTTATGTTCTTTCTGTAGATAAAATGTGTTGGTTTGGTATTAGGCATTAGAGACAGGACATTTTGCAAGTTAGGTTCTGATGCATATGTTTTTAATGTGTATATTTTATGTTCATATTTTAAATTAACCATGACTAGTATTAGAATGTATGTATAATTAAACAAGTAGTTAACTACTTGTTTGTAGTGGCTATAATGTATATATATACTGCCGTATACTAAATTTATGATGTAGTAGTTGCTATATCTATTTATATAATAGCTCACTGTTATATAAAATAACACAGATAATTGCTCAGCTGCATAATGGATAGAATTTATGTGTCCGGCTGATTTACTGTGATCGCTGCTCTATTTTGAGCAGTTAGGCAGCCGGAATAGAGCTTTTCGAAATACCTGCGCTTTATTTATTTGTACAGTATTAGACTTCCATATAATATCATGGTAAGTTGTTACAATGTAAAATGGATTCAGTTTATACAATATCTGATTGTTATAAATGAATCTAGATAGATGTTCAGCTGCATAATGGATAGAATTTATGTTTCTGGCTGATTTATTTGCGATCACTGCTCTATTTTGAGCAGTTAGGCTGCCGGAATAGAGCTCTTCGATATACCTGCTGCTTCATTCATTTGTACAGTATTAGACTTCCATATAATATCATGGTTGTTTGTCTTTTCGGCGTTTCCCTGTAAGGGGTTGCCACAGCGGAACTCCGGTCCGCTAATGATTGGCAGTAGATTTTTATGGTGCCGAGTTGCCAGCCCGACGCTCAACCTTCAGCGAAGGCACGCCCATTCACGCATGTCTTTCGGAGGCCACTCGACTGCGGGGAGGACATGCAGACTCCACACAGAAGGCACTCCCCGCACACTAGCTGAGAATCGAACGGGAGACCCTAAGTTGTTATAATGCAAAATGGATTTGGTTTATGCTCTTCGCTGATATACTGCCATTGCTGCTCTATTTTGAGCAGTCAGGCAGTCAGGATAGAGCTTTTTTGCAAGTGCAGTATGTGTTTTTGAACTAAGGAACTTTAAATATTATTATCAACCAGAAATAGAAGTTATGTACTTACCATAACGTTCCATGTGAGTTGTTTATCTCACCTTTATTCTCACTGATGGGTTGGAGCCGATCCTCGGCTCTGACACGGCCGATAGCAAGCTCAAGGTTTGCCATTAGCTCGAGACCAGCACCTTATCCCACCATGCACTGCTAGAATTACCTCAGATCTTGTTTGCTGCGAATAATAGTCTATACATATATATATATATATATATATATATATATATATATATATATATATATATATATATATATACATATATACAACCTATACATACTCTCTTATTTATATCTACAAAGAAGAGTACCCAAAGGGAAAGAGAAATATTGAATAACCAGGATGACACTAGCCTCTAAGCCAACAGTCAGCCAGGAGGGGGAAGGAGGGAGGGACGTGAGAATAAAGGTGAGAAAAACAACTCACATGGAATGTTATGTTAAGTACATAACTTCTATATGCGAAGTTGTTAATCTCGCCGATTATTCTCACTGATGGGTAGCGTCCCTAGCACCCTCAACCCTGGGTGGCTCATGGGAGTATGTTCTTCAGTACTGTAGAACCAAAGGAAGACCTGTCCCTAGAAGCCTTATCTACTTTGTAATGTGAGATAAAGGTATGAGGGTTAGACCAAGTGGCTGCAGTGCAAATATCGTCAAGGGGCAATTTAGCTTGAAAAGCAGAAGAGGTAGAGACAGCTCTGGTAGAATGAGCTTTTGGTTTGTGCGTTAAAGGCATGCTCGCATTTTCATAAACAAAGGCTATACAATCGGATAACCATTTAGATAAGGTTGTTTTAGCCACTGGATTGCCTTTTCTTGCTTCTGAGAAGGCTACAAAAAGTTGATCTGATTTCCTAATATCCTTAGTTCTGTCAAGATAAAATCTGAGCTGTCTGTGAACATCAAGTTTGTGCAGCATATATTCTAAGTTGTTAGAGTGGCTGGGGAAGAACACTGGTAGTTCAATGACCTGATTGATGTTTGACTCAGAACAGACTTTAGGTAAAAAAGAGGGGTTTGTTCTGAGAGATACTGTATCAGCATGGAAGATGATGTAGGGTGGTCTGATGAATAATGCTTGAAGTTCTGACACTTTGCAGGCAGACATAATGGCCACAAGAAAAATTGTTTTCCACGATAACAATTTTAAAGCACAAGAAAAAGCTGGTTCAAAGGGAGGAAGAATAAGTTGAGACAGCATAAGGTTTAAATTCCAGGGAGAAAAGGGAATTTAGATCGGAGGTCTCATATGAAGAACACCTTTAAGGAAGGTTTTGGATAATTTATGGCTCATAATATTTAAGCCATCAAGACCAAGGTAAAAATTAGAGATAGCAGCTAACTGAAATCGAACTGTAGCAGCTGCTGCCCCTTCCTTAAAATTTTTTGTCAAAAATTCCAAGATCGAATATAGCAGAGCTTGAAAAGGGTCAATGTTCTGCGCGTTGGCCCAAATTGAGAACCTTTTCCATTTGCTGCCATATAATTTCCTGGTAGATGGCTTGTGAGAGGACAAGAGAATCTGTCTTGTATCTTCTGAAATTGAATGAAGCCTGGCAATTAGGGGAAGGGGATTAGCCAAGCAGTCAGTTTCAGGGACTGTAGAAAAGGATGAAGGTCCCCTGAAGGGTGCGTCAGAAGGTCCAGAACTGGGTCCAGGATCCATGGATCCTCCAACAGATGATGGTGATGAAACGGAAACCAAATCTGTCAAGGCCAGTAAGGGGCTAGGAGTATAACCTTCCTTCCCAGCAATTTTGCTTTCTGTAGAAATCTGGGTATTAATGGGAAGGGTGGAAATGCATAAAGGAGACTGGGGGGCCAGTCGTGTAAAAGTGCATCTCTCGGGGGATGACCAGGAGGTGGTATCAGGGCAAAGTAGCTTCTGCATTTTGAATTGATGTGGCTGGCAAAAAGGTCACAGCAAGGCTGGCCCCATTTGCAGGAAATCAACTCCGCAACCTGTTGATTGAGAGAACACTCGTGAGGGAGTAATATTGCCCTGCTTAGCTTGTCCGCTATGATGTTGAATTTCCCCAGGATGTGTGTTGCTAACAGAAAATGCTGGAACGACACACCCCATTGCCAAACCCTGAGGGCTTCCCGACAAAGGGAGTAAGACTTGGTTCTGCCCTGCTTGTTCAAGTACCAGACTACTGACATGTTGTCGGTCTGAATTGCAATAGTCCCTAGAGGGAGAGAGTCCTGAAAGTATTGCAACGCCAGAAGTACCATTCTCAGCTCTAGAACATTGATGTGCAGATGTGATTCTTGATCTGTCCATGTGCCTTGGGCAGTCTTTCCCTGAAAATGACCCCCACCCCATCAGGGAAGCGTCTGTGGTCACAGTGGCTACTGGGGGGGCAAAGGGTCTCCCCACTGTAACATGAAGAGACGTCAACCACCACCGAAGGTGTCTCCTGCAAGAATCCATGATAAGAATCATGTGGTGCATTGGTAGTTTCTGGTAAGACCACTGAGTGAAAAGAAGCCATTGAAGGATTTGCATATGCATCCTTGAAAGTGGTATAGCCAGGAATGCTGCCGCCATCAAACTCAGTACTTTCAATACCTCCGCTGCTGTAGCTTTGTTCTTTGACACCAGTGAGGTGACATTTTGGCGAAGAAGGGAGACTCTTTTGATAGGGAGATGTAGAGTGGTGGTTGAGGTATCTAACTCTGCTCCTATAAAAACGGTATGCTGAGATGGCGATAAGGCAGACTTTTCGAAGTTGATTGTAATGCCTAATTGATGGCAGAGTGTCAGAGTGTATTATGTTGCCTGAGTCAATTGATGCCTGGTGGTAGCGGTGAGGAGCCAGTCGTCTAAGTATGGAAACACCTGGAATCCTAGACGCCTCAGATGAGCCGTGACCTCTATCATGCGTTTGGTGAACACTCTGGGGGCTGAAGTGAGACCAAAGGGCAGGGCTCGAAACTGGTAATGACTGGCTCCCAGCCTAAGCACAGATGATCTCTGGAGCATCTGTCCATCTTTATGTGATAGTACGCATCCTTGAGATCTATGGAGCACATCCAATTGCCTTTCCCTAAAAAGGGAAGAATGGACTGAAGCATGACCATTCGGAACTTCTCCTTCTTTACAAACTTGTTGAGTCTGTTGAGGTCCAAGATAGGTCTCCAGTCCCCTGTTTTCTTTGGTACCAAAAAGAATCTTGAGTAAGTTCCGAATCCGACTTGGTCTGCTGGGACTGGTTGGATGACTCATTTTTCTAGCAATCTGTGGACCTCTACGATTGCTTGTTCCCTGAGATTGGGTGGAACATCTGGGATTTTTTTGATAGGAATGGGAGGGGTAAAGAACGGTATGAAATATCCTCTGGAAATTATGCTTTGTACCCAAGTATCCGATATTATGTTTATCCAGGCTTCTGGGTACAAAGACAAGTGACCCCCGACTGCCTCCAGAGCTGAACATTCGGGCCCCCTTTCAGGAGCCCTGGTAGGACTGACCGGAGAACTGACTCCTGTCATCCTGTTGCTGCAGACCCCCTCTGCCACGGGGGTGGCGTCTTCCATTGTAACCCCCTCCTCTGCCTCTAGAGGGGGTTTCACCACATGTGTCGTGAAAGGCTGCCTGAGTTTTTCGGAACCACATCTTGCCCCCCCCCAGGGCCCTTGGGGTAGGGCCGAGTAGGAGTGGAAAAGCAGACCCCAATGGCAGATAAAGTCTTGCCTTCCTGTTCACACCTGGTTAAAGTTTCCGTTACTTTGGGCCCAAACAGTGATGAGCCATCAAATGGGGTATTAATGAAAGAAGACTTGAAGGGTTCCGCAAAGGAACAGAGATGGATCCAGGCTTGTCTGCGAAGAACAATGCCTGAACTAGCAGCTCTACTCGAACCATCAGCCGCATAGGATATGAGACGCATGGACGAGTTCACTACTGAGTTAAGGGTAGCGAGCTGGGCTTTGAGTTTGTCGGACACTCCTGCAGCTACTGTACCCTGCAGAGTATCTCTTAGCTCTTTCAGGAGATCTCGCTGTAGTCTTGTAAAATGGGTCAAGTAGTTCAGTGATCACAGAGAAAAAGTCACTGAACTAAACATGCGCTTCCCTTATCTATCCATAACCCTAGAATCTCTGTTAGGGGGATGGAGAGAAGAGGATGTCTGAGATACTTCCTTTTTGGTGGCTGCAGCCACTAACATGGCATCCACAGGCACTCCTTTTGTCAAAAAAGGTTTATCGACTGGGGCAGATATGAATTTATTGGGTCTACAAGGGACAGGTTCCATGGCCTCCAGTGACTCCCACGCCTTACGAGAGATTAGATCCATGAGATTGTCATAAGGCAGAGACACCCAAGAAGTGGAAGGTTGAGACTCAAAAGCCTTCAAGAGCACAGACTCATCCTCAGTAGGGGTCTTGGACTGCCAGTTGCCCCTCTGACGAAGGATCTCTGGTATCTCTGCAAAACAGATATCCTCAGAGAGGGACCGAGGGGACCCTTCTGACTCATCTAAGTATGTGTCAGATGTCAAAGACTCCTGTGGGGAGTCTAAGTGCCTCCTCTTGGACAGTCTCTTTCTGGGCACCTCCTCAGTGGGGGAGTCTGGGGAGGTCTCAGAAGAGCAGGGGACACTCTGTGGGGGTACTTAAGGCTCAGGGTCTCTACGCTTAGAGGGGTCAGTAGATGCAGAAGTAGACACAGGAGCTTGAGGGGAGAGGGAAAGCTGAACTGATGCTGATTTTGTCTTTGGAGAAAAAACTCTCCTCATAGCATCGAAGGAACCATGGCTCCGACGAGGAGAAGTGGAAGGACCCGAGAGTACCATCCGATCCTCCCGCACCAAAACCCTGGGCTCTGAGCCTAAGGTAGGAGCCGAGCTCATCCGAGCCGAAGCCCCGAGAGGGAGAGTCGGCACCAACAAGTCGGTGCGACTATCCTCCCTGGACCCGACTGGAGAGCGTCGGCTCCTAGAGCCCTTGGTCAGTGCCGAGGACATCCGAGTAGATGGAGCCGATAACCCCGGAGCGGATATCGGCTCCAAGGGTCTGACCATCATTGGTTCGACTTCCCTCAGCTCCGAGAGTCCAGTACGGCCAGGAGGAGAAGTAGAAAAGTTCAGTTCCATGGTCTTTGGCACCGACAAGCTGGTCAGGGCCAACAACAATTTGGCAAGCCCTGGTGCCTGTAAAAGCTTCTGCACTATCCGATTCATGTCCAAATCCAAAAGGCTGACTGAAGACTTAGCTGACTGCACCGAAGGTGCTGACTGGAGCAGATGTGAAGAAGAAACTTCAGAGACCGGCTCCAATACTGAGAGCTGGCTCTGAATCAAAGGTACACTCGGCTCCGATGACTGTAGAACCGATGACCCTCCTTCTGAAATTTAAGCCTTTTTGGATACCTTATCTGAAGACTTGGATTTTGAAGATTTGGAAGACGTACTAGCACCTTAATGGCTATTCAAAACCTCTGAAAAAGATTGATGTAGCAATCCTGTGTCTATAAGTTTCCTCCTTCTCTCCAAGAGTACTCTTGAAGAGAAGGAGTGTCAAATGCTACAGGTGTCTTGGAGGTGCTTGGCGCCAAAGCAGTAGACATTGAATATGTCCGTCAGTGATGGACATTTTCTGCCCACAATCTGGGCATTTTTTAAAATCAGATTTGGGATGGGATTTCTCCCTATCCTCTGACATACTGAGAGAAAAACAGTAAATAGATTCACAAACAACTAAGCCCAACCCAGGCACTATCTACAACAGTAATATATATATATATATATATATATATATATATATATATATATATATAAAAAAATAAAAATATAATAAAAATATTGGATTAAGAGTCCCACAGAAAAAAACCTAACTACTAAAGGGATTAATAGTAGGAAAAGGGGCTAAAGGCCCACACAAACTAAAAAGCCAACAAGTCCCTAATTTAAAACAATTTAAACTATCTAAACTGTCTAAACTATCTAAAAATAATGGAACTAACACACACTACATAAATATATGAAAAAGGAAAACTTTTTAAAAAATTGCTGTTAATTCTATTTCTAAAATGGTCCGAGCTATATGGATCACCAAGCTCTCTCTTGCCGCAGCAAACTAGATCTGGGGGTAATTCTAGCAGTGCATGGTGGGAAAGGGGCTTGTCTTGAGCTACTGGCAAACCTTGAGCTTGCTATCGGCCATGTTGGAGCCAAGGATCGGCTCCAACCCATCAGTGAGAATAATTGGCGAGGTTAACAACTTCACATGCTGGGGTTTACAGACATTTGAATATTCTCTATTATGCAACATTTAGAAGTTTTATCTTAGGAGATATATATATATATATATATAGCCACTATATGTCTGTTAGACTACTTTTAGCCATTGAATGGATGTTCTTGCTTATATGAATTCACGGACATTTTCTATTCGAAGATAAATAGATATTTCTTGCTGTAAGTGGATAGATATATATTTTTTGAAAAGTCTGTGATGTGTTTTTTATCTAAGAAGGGTTTGAATATCAAGATCAAATTTAATATATGAAGGACATTTTAAAAAAAATGATGTTTATTTGTTTAGAATAGGGAACTGTGACTTTAAATGATATAGTATGTAGAGCTGACGTCATCCCCCTTGTGTGTAGACATATAGCCAGTTAACATTGCTTGAATTAAGTTTTGAATTAATGGAGCATTTTCTGTGATTATTTAAATGAATTGTCTTGCTTGTTTTAATTTATATAACTGGTCTGATGAAGCACATTTTGTAATGAAAGCGCTTACCTGAAAATAAAACGTTTTACACTATTGGATGGTGCTTGAAGTCATGCTTCGCTTCACCGTTGGTTTTGTTTGTTTAAATAAAAATTATGTTGAGGCTAAAGTAATCAAACCCAGAACTACAGGAAAAAGACTATTAGTAGCTTATAGTTTTAATGATCTTCATTAAACTGTCATATAAGCCAGTATATAAGTACATCTGTAGTATCTTCACTAATGGAAGATGTTAATAAACCCCCTCATTGACTGTTTTCCATTTTACTGCTGCAGGACTGATTCATTAGGCCTTGGAAAATCCAGTCCTTCTGAAGTGTTAGGTTATGCTTACTTTTTTATTTAGTCTTTTTTTTTTATTTAGTCTTCTCCTTTTTTGTTTGCTATTTCTGAATAAACCTGTATAGTGAATTTAGTCACCGACACTTAAGTTTACTGCTTATTTTACAAACAGTCCATTTTTGAAGCAAGTCTGCCTTATGTTGTTCATTAGGGCCATAATTAATGGTTCATACAATTTTAATTGACAGACTCCTTTAGTTCACACATATTTGTGCCCATCATACTTCAAGTGCTAAATGTAAACAAAAGTTAGATCTCTGCATAATAAGGGAAACCTGCATTAGTCTACATAGAATACATAAGTAAGTAGGGAATTCATTACATATTACTTACATTTTATTGGGGAATTACTGGCTGTAAGCATCTGAGTAAGGATATTGAGAATGGAACAGCCAAGGTACACTTCCAACCAATGAAGGCAAAGAAGAAAGAGAACAAGAAATACAGTACAGTGCTAAAGGCAAACGCACCTATGTGTGGTCTGATGGTAATATTGTGAGGGACATACTTTGTATGACCTTTTTAGAAAAATAAGCTGGAAAAGGAAAGGAAAGGATCATAAACTACTACTATGGTATACATGGAAAGACAGAAAGATGCAAAAGAAAAGTGAGGATGAAGACAAGCATTAATGAAACCAAAGACCTGCTAAGAAGACAGACAGATTAATAAAGGGAGAAGTTATTTCTATCTGCATTGTACAAACAATTTTATGGAGGAAAAAAACATTTCAAAGATGAGTAGGGAAAAGGAGTGTAGAAAGAGAAATCTGTTTGGGGGACCTGTGGTGAACTAACTAATTAGGTAAAATTAATGATATTGATTTTTGAGAAAGCAATGCCATGGTGTGGGGTGCTTGCAATTTACTAATCTTGAGTGGTTATTTCCTCTGAATTATGACTAAACATTGTATTGCAGGGGCTGCTTGATGCACAACACACTGTATCATTCTGCAGGGAGTGTTGACTTCTGTCTACTTTTTCTATAATGTATTACTTAAAAATAGCTACATTTATTATATTCTGCATCTCACCTCTGCTACTCCCCATCTTACTGAGTTTTTGTATAATTCCGAAGAAGAATGTTTATACTTTTGTTTCATGTGAACCTGTAGAATGAGGCTTTGATTTTTAAAGTGGGAGGGGTTACATTCCTCTGCCACTTCGCAAAGGTCTGGCACTGCATGTCTTCCACTTTCTACTGTGTTATGTCATTAGTCAGGGTCACTGACATCATCTGACTACTGCATTGCTTTCCCCTGTATTAGTTTATTAAAAAGAGAGTCACCACCATCATCTGATTAATGCAGCAGACCCCTCTCAACCTCTTAGAGCAAGAAACCTGGACAAAGCCATAAATAAAAGTGGGACAAAGGTCCAAAAATAGGGACAATTTTTAAATACTGCTCTTACAAACTTAGAAAGTTGATAAAATAACAGGTTTTGCATTAGCATGTGTTTTTCTGAAGGGTATGAAGTCTGAAATTCAAATGTCTGTCATTATTTTCTTACTTCAATCTTTAATGATCTGTCACTAATTTGCCAGAAAAACACAATTTTATGAAAAATGGACCAAAACTATAAGCCAAAAATCTGGACATTCTGTGAAAATCTGTACAGTTGAAAGGTATGATATTGCAGCAATAGCAGACATTCCTTTCATTGTGTTGGATGTCATGTGGCCATGTCAGTAATGTCATCTGACTCTAATGCACCATAACCAAAGTCTCTTCCATTGTTGGGAGTTCACTTCTGGTCACTGTCTGTGTGAAGTCTGTTTGTCTTTTCCATGTTTATATGGGTTTTCTTCAGCTACTCTGGTTTTCTCCCAACTCCAAAAACTTAATAACTGGCTGCATCACATTTCCATATGTGTTATATTTACCCAAGCCCTTTTGGGCCAGACTATTGCCATAAGAGTCTTGTTGGTCAGCTTCCTTACCTAGTTAACAAAGGGCAAATAAATAAAGGTATGCTTTGCTTTTATATCTCATATGCACTTCAATGTACTTTTATAATAAAAAGACTAAATTCTCTTTGATTACTTCTGCCACTGGCCACAATCTCAATTCAGAGCTACACGACTTTCTATAATATTTCTGCTGTACAAGACAGTATGATATACTTTGCTTTTAGATTCACTGTATTATTTGAAGAATTCATTACAACAATGCTTAGAAATGTCACCACTTAACCCTTACCAAGAATTATTAGTTACAGTTCCTCTGCGTATGCATTACAGCCATTCTACCAATATGCATTACATTTATGAGCATATTACATTTATTGAATTTTATCAACATTATGAATTTACTGTTACAGAAATCACAGCAAGATAACTAGTAACATTTGGAGAAATTAAATTATGATAGACATAAAAATATAATAAAGCATGGAATTTGATGAACAAATGTGTGAAATGAAAATCAAAATATCACTGATTATTATAGATGAAGATAGTGTATTATATTAAAATGTGCACTCTGATGTGCTTGCGGTTTAGCTTCCAGGGCTAAAAATTTTAAAACCTAATTTGCTTTATACTATAGTTCTTTATTTGACTATCTTTATTTCCATGTTCAAACTGTATGACTTTGAAGAAATATATTAATCAGAAAATGTTTCTGGGTCCACTCTGAAAAATGTCACTTAGTTTCATAGGTTTGTAGGTTTATACTAGGAAAATGACCACTAGGGTCTGTACAAACCTAGCCATGCAACCCAAAAAAGTTTTGTCCAAGAATTTCTTGGGATCCTATATGGTGGAGTACGTTAGTAAAGAGGTAGCTAAGGGATATGAGGGTATGTTAGTTGGGGATTCATTTACTTACTGTTGATTTATGTTCATCAGAGAAATTGTGGGGGGGGCAGACCAGGGTTGAACTTGTGATTTTTCATCCAATGATCAAGGTTTATTTTGAATAGACTCTGGGATGAACTCTCTTTCACATAGATGGGAAGCTTATTCTATAGCATTAGTTTGTATGTCCCCGCCATATTGGTCCCTCCAGCAGGTTTTATTTGTGACCCAGACACATTTAGGTCCTTGAATGTAGTCTTTCTGCTGCTGTTTGTCTTGCAAAAGTTTAAAAGATCCATCAGAGCTAGATCTGAGGATGCCTTATATGCTAGGCATAGATCACCTTTCAGTAACTTGTAGGAGACTGAGTATAGAGACAAAAGCTTAAAGCAATCTGTGTAGGATAGGGTATTCATAGCCTTGATTCTCCTAATGAGGATCTATTCAGGGAGCTCCAACTGTTGTAAGTGCCTGGTTAGGCAGAGTGGCACGATTACTTCCTTGGAACTGGATGGCATACCCTTGCTTATGAGTTGGGTGACATGGAAAGGTTTTCTTATTATCTTGGCTGTGTGTTGGTCAAACATCAGATTATTATCTACATATTGTTTCAGATTCCTAAATATAGGGTCAAGTCTTAAGGGTGTTTTATGGATGAAGTAATCAGCTTGGGTGGACAATTTCCCAAAAGGCACTATAAAGCATTTTTTTTTGCATTAAGTTTTAATCAGTGGCTTTCGCACTAATCATTTGTTTGTGTTCAATCCTCTTGTAGGACTTGGTGTTGTGGGGGACTCTATAAGAGCTCCCAGTTTACAGTCATCTGTGAACTTACTGAGCCAGAGGTCTTTGACATTAGCCTTGAATCCTGAGAAGTAGATGCCAAACGGGAACAGGCCTAACATGGAGCCCTGGGGTACTCCTCTGGTAACCAGTCTCTTGGTGGAGATGTTCTTACCAATCCTGACTTCTTGTGTCTTCTTCTGTCCTATCTGTGAGCCAGCTGGCAATCCAGAAAGTTATGTAAAAATTTATGTCTAGCTCTCAAAGTTTGTCCACAATACCTGAGTGGGGTATTGCATTGAATGTCTTGGCCAGTTAAAGGTAGGTGGTATACACTGTTTTCCCCTCACCCATATCCATGGTGACCCTCTCAAATAAGTCTACCAGGTTAAGTAGGCAAGACCTTCTCTTATCAAAGCCAAACTGGGATGGGTCCAGTGTCTGTAGTTACCAATGTCCTTGTTTATCATTTCCATGATAATGTGTTCCATGGTTTTGCATATTAGACTTGTTAGATGGATGAGTCTTTAGTTCTCGGGGTCAGTTGATAGTCCACCCTTATGTTGAGGGAAGACCATTCCAGCCCTCCATTCACCTGGCATGTGATCTGTTTTTAGGCTGTAGTTGATGAATGCCTAAAGTGGTCCTGCTAGGTCATATTTACCCTATTTAGGAGGCAACAAGGGGATATTGTTGAGACCCATTTAAGCAGTGTTTTTGGCCTTAGTAAGCATCTCCAGGACCTGCTACCTGTTGTTAGTTGGGAAGAATTTACCGCCAGTTCTGAACACTGCTATTACCTTTAAGGTTTCTAACGTAGCTGAAGAAGGTCTTGTGACTGTTCTTAGCCTGGAAGGCTGTACTAACCTTATAATTGGCCTTGCTGGACTCTATTAGACCTCTTAGATTCTTGTTTAGTTAAAGCAAAGAGCTCTTGTCTCTATAATTGTTGCTGTTTCGAATTTTGGCCATGATTTTTTTTCTTTTGTTATATAGCCCGTTAAGGTAAGGATTCCATCAGTGTGGTTTGTTTTTGGTGTTAGATCTGGGCTTACTTCTGATAGGCACAGCAGCCTCAATGCAGCCATTTACGTTTTTGCAAATAATTCTGCATAGGTAGCTGTGTTCTCGTAATTTGGGGGATCAGTGAATGTTGACAAGCTGTCACTTAATACTATATAGATGTCAGCTTCGTGGGTCATACCGGGCAACCTGTAGCTGTCCAGCACATGGTAGGCAACCTTGTCTATGGAGCCTTGGACATGGATGAACTCTAGGGCATCATCATGTTTAACCAACCTAGAGTTGTATTTGCTGATAAAGTAACTCAAGATACAACTACCTTTATCATTGTCTGTGCTGCTGTTGCTCTAAATGTGTACAAGGCACTGTAGCCTTCAACTGCCAGAGTACTTCCTGTGGCTTTAAACCAAGTCCTGGTAACAGCACGGATGTCTACATTCTCCAGAGTAAAGAGAGTTTGTAAGGTGTGAAGTTTCTTATGAACCTGTATGACTAATACATAATATAAAAGGAAGTTTTCAAAAATCTGAAAGCATGGCAAAGTATAAAAATAAAGTAGATATAAAAAGTTAAAATGCAGAAAGTTATACAAAGTTAACAAACCTTAGAATGCATTCACTAAATAATGAGACTACAAGGCCTACGTTGATTTATTGGAATGTTAACTCAAAAAATGTAATTATGTATTATGCAAGCAATAATGCCTGACAGGGTGTGTGTTCGGCGTTGAGCCTCTACAGCCCTGGAAGGGCATTAATTACACATTAACACACACCCTGGAGGCCATTATTGCACTTAGAGAATGGGCTGTCTGTAAAATTGTTGTGTTTTACTTGCTTATTTATTTATTTTTTTTAAGTACTATATTTTTTTATATATTTTTAATGTAAAATAATTCCTCTGCCTAATGTTTCAGACATGCTGTAGTATAAGTTAATGGTGATGGAAGGAAGTATTTTACATCAAACATATATAAAAAAATAATGTAGTGCTTGAAAAAATAATAACGAAGTAAGAGACAACAATTTTACATACAGCCCATTCTCTCTCCCATACACACATAACACGGTCTCTTCTGCTTTCACACACATGCATATACACAAACACACAGGCTCCTCTGTTTTCATACTAGTATTTACTCAAACAAGACCGCTCTCACTCTGTCTCAGTCTCTCGATCTCTTTCTCTCTCACACACACACACACACACACACACACACACACACACACACACACACACACACACACACACACACACACACACACACACAGTCTTTCTCCTCTTTTTTTGTTTTACATTTTACACTCACTAAACAGCAGAACCGCTGCTTAGTGAATGTAAAACAATGGCAGCCGTTAGTTATTTTTGCAGTACCAGCTTCACGGCAGCTTGGTATCCTGCTGTGAAGCGGCAGACTTGATTGTCAGCAAGCATTACTTGTACATTAATACCCTGCTGGAGAATGTTTGCTCTCCAATCAGGGTGTTGATTTACAGTTCGCCCATTCTCTAAAGTTAAATACACACCATGTTATGGTGAGCAATCAAATTTTATCAATATTGACATGGTATGATGGGAACTTTTGAATCTTCATTTTTGTTTCAGTTGGTGTCTGCTACTGCTTAAAATTATGTTTGCTGATAAATGCAAAAGAGAGCTCAGTGTTGGGCCCTCTCCTATCTGGCTTCTATTTCTGAGAGTGCCAAGCCAACACTCCTGACCTGTGGTTGTCTGTTTGTTGATGACTATAAACAAGGTGTTGTTATTTGTTCCACTACTGGCAAACAATTGTTCCAGCACTGAGTTAGACTTTATTAACAACTGATGCAAGGACAACTGAATCAAATTAAATGAGGAAAAATATAGTTTACTCATTTGGTAAACAAAATATTTCCACACCATACTTTGAAGCAGATGCACCCATCCAATCAGTCACTGCTGTAAGGAATCTAGGCACTCTTGTTTGATAATTTCTTTTCTTTTGAAATCACATCTTTGTAGTACATCTGAAATCCTTATATGCACCTCAACTAATTTTTAAAGCCATTTCCTCTACATCCATATAGGTCTTAACTCCTCTTTACTCATCTGTTATCAGGCCCATTATTGAATATAATGCCTTTTTTGGAATGTATTTGTCAACATATGTTGCTCAGCTTGAGAAACCTCAGAGATTCTTAACTAAAGAAGTCAATGATTGCACAATCTTCAGCTATATGGACAGGTTTGCTGCCTTTTCTCTGTATTCAGTCTCTTAAAGACTCTTATGTGTTGGTCTGTGTTTAGTCTTTCATGCCAAGAAAGACTGAATGCTCCTTGGCTTTCTACTCATTTGCAGAATATACGGCTTCTCACATATTTGATGAAAGGCCATAAGCCTTAATCAATAGATAAATAGGACACAATAGCATTCTAAAGTCATATCCCAGTATAACTCCCACCTCTGAAATAAATCTCTACTATATATCAATCAGAGTGGCACCCTTGCTATCTTCAAGGTAAGCATAGATAATTGGGCATAGGTTTGTTGGTGATCTCATTGAGGCTGGAGGAAACTTTTGAGTACAGTTTATTGATTGGGTTTGCAGTGGTCTGTAGAATGATTCCATTGTACTTGCCCATAGGACCATGAAACTACAGAATGCTTCCATACTGCATGATGACAAGCCACTGTGGAACATAATGCTGATCATTGCACTAATGCCAATGGATAGCAAAGGTCTGGTGGTTTCCGCCGAGTCAGCCAGAAGTTGCACAGTGGAGATAATATACACATATATTGTACTGCTGTACTAATAATATATACATACATACATATACATTGGTCTGTATCAAAACCATGAATGTTCACAACAGCGAATACAAAATCACCGACACATAAACGCCGAAGTGCTACAACAGCGAAAGACATGAACAGCAAAAATCAAAATGCCAAACGTATTTCCAAGAACAACAGCGTCACACAGGTAAGGAAAACCTACGTAAACAAACTTCATTAAATCCAGGTAAGGAAAACCTACGTAAACAAACTTCATTAAACACACTGCACCCCCCACACCCCCCCCCCACTTAAATATACCAACTCCGAGATCGCACTACAGTGGGGAAAAGGATATATTTCCTCTTCCCCACGAACACCCTGCTGGCCACAGAAATACGTTCGACATTCCAATTTTCGCTGTTTACCTCTTTCGCTCTTATAGTACTTTGGCCTTTATGTGTCGCTGTTCTTGTATTTGCTGTTTTGAACATTTGTGCTTTTGATATAGACCCCATATACACACATACATATATACATATATAAATAATGTAGCCATTTTACATGTCTACAGCTACCACAGATTTATCCTGATAAAATTTCCAATATTTTTAAGGCAGTAGTGACAGAAAGGCATGTATTTTTGGCAACAATTAAGAGAAATTCCTGATAATTTATCCAAAGTACTTAGTATAGCTCCTTAGATTTGTAACTGTCAGAGAATCATGATGACTTAGTACACAGCACAGTGAAAATGAGGATAATATGAGAGGTATTCTGAGGTTGCTAGCCCTTCCAGATGGTCTGTTAACTATTCTTGAGGATATTTACAATCCATTTGTTTAAAATAATGCCTAAACAACTGTCTGGTATTGTAGTCAAGTAAGCTTATTTCCACTGTCCACAATTGCCTTATAATCACTACAATATGAAAGTTGTGATTTAGAATGTAACATCGCACGCTGTTCTTTAATTAGTATAATTGTACCACAATTCTTTGCTTTCTGTATTGTGCTACAGTCCCACAAAACTCTGCTATGTCTGTTATTAACAGCAATATACTTTTTTGTTCATGTTTAGAATCTGAATACAAATCTCTCTTAAACAGAAGTGCGGTATGTATTTTTTTTTCTGTTACTTCCCTTCCATTTACTAATAAATGCCAAATGCCTCCAGAAGCACAGTTTTAAATGATCCCCATGTTATCACTTCTACTTATGTAATAGAAGTCCAACACAAAGAGATGTTCATGTCAGAAAAATGTAACGTATTATTGCTTGTTCATATTCTTCTTTAGAAAGCATTCTAGAAAGGGAAGAAATATAAAAGGAAAGGAACTAGAACACATACCAAATACAATTGAATGAAATATTATAGAAAAACATAAAAATTAGCTTGATAGAACTTTGATTTGTTTTCTCTCCTCTTCTGCACTTTTACTAGCTTATTAGTCTAGCACTTTACCATACCAGACTTCTTGTAGCAATTACTGTAGCACACAAAAGTGCTACCAGAACTAAACTTTCTACAAGGAAACAGTTCCAGTACTTATTATTAAAGCCCACCCCTCCAGACATGTCTAAAGGTCAGTTCCCTGTGCTTTCTCCTATTAACCTGGTGAACTTGGGCATCCTGAGGCAATGTAGCAACTGCCTCATGTACACTCACAACCCTCTCCTCTTACATCCCAACACTCAGACTTGTGAGATATGCACTTATGTATCCAAACTAGAAGCCACACACTCTCCAGCCAAGACTGGAATAGCTTGTCAAGAGGAAAAGGTCAACACTTGCACCACACCACATGGAACATATAGCCCTCTAGAACACAAACCAGCACTGCCTTCACATAAAAACACAAACCTCACACCCACCTTCACAGAGGCTCTCAATAAAAAATGTACCCAAACAGCAGAGACCTCCAAGGCAGAAATGCGCTCGACCACCACAACACAACACTAATCATGAGACACATAACTGTCATAAACAGTATGCCACTCAACCAAACCCCCTAAGCCAAAACAGCATGCCCAGCACACTAGTCATAGATGACTCGATAGTGAGGCACACTGATGTCCCACTCACTAGGTTGAATAAAGAGAAAGTAACAGTCAGCTACCTGTCAACTGCCAGGATCTGTCACATAATGCATGCACTCAGGTCCGTCAACAACAGGTACAAATATGACTCTGTCATTGTACATGTAGGTGTGAATGATCTGAGACATACCTCTCTGGACTACATGAAAAGAGACATGGAGCAGTTCTTGGATTATGTAGCCCAGGTGGGTATGACCCTAGCCCTGAGCAGCATCCTACCATCACTCAGAATGATACCACAGTGCAAGCAGAAAATTATTAATTTCAGCAATTGGGTAAGTTTCTGGTGTCATTCTAAGGGGATCCAATATCTGCCTGGGATGACATGATTGACAAATCTCAATGGTTTGCCAGAGATGGCCTACATTTGTCACCCCTGGGCTGCCAGATACTGACCAAGGCTCTTGCTACCCCTATAGTGTCTTTTTTAAGGCGGTGTTCCAAAGACCAAATTACCACCATAACAGCTACAAACAAATGCAATCTGAGGGTCATGCTGCTCAATGCTAGAAGTCTAATTCTCAAAATGCACTCACTTGAAGCACTCCTTAAAATGGAGAACATCGACATTTGTGCTGTAACAGGGACCTGGTTCAAGGCAGCAGAAAGCACCCCTGCACTACCAGACTATAACTCATTCCACACCTTTCTGCCCCAGAACTTGAACCGAAGCTCCAAAGGTGATGGTGTTTCCATATTCATAAAGGATGTTCACACCTCCAGACTGGTAGCCCAACATAACACATCAGAGATACTTCAGGTGCAGCTAACATTGCGTAAGACAGCGATTCAGGTCATAACATGTTATAAGTCCCCAACAATGTCCCAAGACTCGCACTCCATGTTCTTAAGCACCCTGGAGAATATTAGGGTCCAACATAACACTCTCATACTGGATGACTTCAACTACCCCTCCATTAACTGGGAAAACCGCTCATGTACCAGTACACCTGCCCAACATTTCCTGGAATTCTTTAATTCCAATACACTGGAACAGCTCGTTCTTACCCTCAATTAGAGGTAGCAACATCCTTGACCTGGTCATTACTAACATGGGCAACCATTGTGCTACACCAATAGTCAACTCCTCCCTGGTTAGAGCTGACCACAAACTAATCACCTTGGAAATCCATATCCCTCCCACCCCCCATCCCCCGCAAAGGTAGCCTCCATGAAAAAAAGCTAACTTTGGGCTCCTAAAAACAGAGGTGGCTAACTTCATGGCACCCATGCAAATGGAGAATAGTTGCATGATCACCGAATCATACGCCAATGCACTGTACGAACACATACACAAATGCATGGATCTCACCATACCCAATAGAACCAAGACACTCTCCTCCAAAAAAAGGAAGCCAATCTGGTGGTCTGCTGCCATAAACAAACTCTACAACAGAAGGAGGAAACTGATGCAGAATAAGGTGAAGTCCCAAGACTGGAAAAACTCCCTTATCAGCCTCAACAAAAAGCTGAGATCTCTCATCAAATCCTCTAAAGCTAGCTATGAAAACAGAATTGCAGCAGATAGTAAAGACATCTACAAGGCCTTATATAGTTATGTAAAGAATCTCCACGGAAATACCCAGATTTTCTCTGAGCTACTGCACAATGGTACCTCCTATACCGAGCCAACAGCTATTGCCAGTATACTGGCTGACAGATTCAGTGCCAACTTTACCACCCCCCCAAAGACCAATCAGAATACCAGTAGATTGCCAGGCATCCAGTATTACTGCTGCACAGGCTGAAACAGCACTGTCCAAGGCCAAGAATACAGCTTCTATGGGACCTGACAATATCCCTGGCTGTATTCTACATGAACTACAGAGTGAACTGGCACCTCACCTGTGTGTCCTGTTCAATCACAGCCTCTCCTCAGGCTTTGTCCCCTACCAAATGGCGCACTGCTATGGTCATCCCTCTCCAGGAAGGAGCGACTACAGAGCCCGGGAACTATCGCCCCATTAGCCTGAGAAGTCTGATATGCAAAGCTATGGAACGCATCATCATGGATCTAATAAACAAGGATATAGGGAATCTCCAAACTCTGAATCCCATACAGTTTGTTTTTGTGAAGGGTAGATCATGCCTGCTCAACTTCGTTGTCTTCTTTGAGTCAGCCACCATAGTTGTGGATAAAGGCAAGGTGGTTCATACAGCCTGCTTTGATTGGGCCAAGGCCTTTGAAAACATTCCCCACTCAGGAATCATAGAAAAACTCACTAAGCTAGGCATCAACTCCTATATCACTAGGTGGGTTGCAAAATGGCTCACAGATAGAACCCACAGTGTGAAAGTAGCTGACTCCAAGTCAGCTACTTTCGCACTGTGGGTTCTATCTTTGAGCCACAGTGTGAAACTAGCTGACTTGGAGTCAGCTACTTTCACACTGTGGGTTCTATCTGTGAACCACAGTGTGAAACTAGCTGACTCCAAGTCAGACTGCTGACCAGTCATAACTGGAGTCCCACAGGGATCCGTCCTGGGTCCTCTCCTGTTT
>NC_056730.1:281314644-281329644 GCF_019279795.1 Protopterus annectens | reverse complement strand
TACATATATCCAATTAGTCCATCAGTAGTAGTGGTGTTAGCCAAGCCGCATCACAGATGAGTAAATGCAGGTTAAGCAATGGTACATATCTCCAGAGGACAGAAACAAATTTATGACCATGCATGTGAAAGGCAAGCAACCAAGTATAGTCCCAAACAGAAGTACTGCAGAAGATCAGCCAAGGCTGTTACATACACAAGTAGGTGTACACAACCAATTGTTGCTATGTTACACACATATGCCACATCAAAGGTAACACACAGGTGTATATTTGTATGTTTGTGTCTGTAGCATAAATAGAATGTATATGCAATCAAGGTCAATACACATACATACCCCAATAACACGTAATAGTATGTTGAAAAATAAAACAGGACAGAATATTGAATATATCAGGTTGTGCACATGGAGGTGAAAAATACAGTGTGTAACACACAAGTAGAATGAGAACAAGGATGTATTGTACGTGTTAGTTAGCAGCTTGTGTGCACATGTCCTACATTGTAAAATGCCTGTACATTTGCCACATGTTCACTATCTCATATTAATAGCTGGCAATGGACAGTAGTTTTGCCAAAGGCAGATATACCTGCAATAAGCACTAGAGACATATTAAAGTGGTAGGAAGGCGGGCAACCTGGGACCACATCATGGTAAAACAGGACACAGTAAGGTGACACATTGCAAATGCACATGTAAAGCACACAGTGCTATAGTAGACACACAGCCATCCATTAAAAAATGGAAAATGTATGTCAAATGGACAGATGCACTGCTGATGTCTACAAAACTGGACATGTATAAAGCACACATACACAGTAATATGTAATCATGTCACATGCTTTGGTAAGCAAGTTAAAAATGTCATTCGCATACACATATACTGTCATGCAAATGTCAAATAAAGAAGTGCATGTGTGTGTCTACTTCACTATTCCTTACGGAGCAGAGGACACCTCTATAAGCATCATTACAGCAAATTTTCAGTACATCACTGCATGCTCACTTGTCAAAGCTACATATCTGTATCAGTATGTATCTGACTAGGTGCACACATACATACATTCATTATGTATACAACTATTTATGGAAGGTGCACAACAATGTCACTACATCATGGGTGCAAAAGTGCTACATACAACAAACATGTTGTAATGCATTGTGGAAGACTGTATAATCTGTAGCATTGTGTACAGATGAATGTTGCCTTACTCTTTGAAGCAGTCTGATAAGGAGGACTGCAGATAGACAGGCTATATCTGTATATGATCCCACATGACATTAGTATTACCAAACCATGACAAAACCACACATCATGAAAGTCGGACATCCTGACAACTATCATCCAAAACCATATGGAATGAGATGTCTGTATGTTGCACATACTGGATATGACAAAACACACATTCGGGGCATATGACACTGTTAGTGTTGAACTATGAACAACATATGTTGTCTGTCTGTCGTCCCAGTAAGACACATGTTTACAGGCTGCCTGTTGCAGCACTATCAACAGCTTAACTGCTATAATGTAAGGACAGTTGAATGTGTGTGGACAGTATAATGTATTAATGTGTGTCATGCACACATTGGAACCACAGTAAAGGTCACAAGATAACACATAAGCATGACAGATATATGGCATGCATGCACAAGAATGCATACACAGTTTGCTTAACTAAATGTCAATCATCATGCTGACAGCAAAACACAATTGGAGTACAGAGACAATACCTAGCAACTGGAGGGACCAGACTGATGTGGATCAGAGTCCTGAATGATCTCACGAGCTATCATCATGAATGAAAACCATGCCATCTCATCAAAGAAGGTCCCCGTTATGTCCCTTACATGTCTTTTGAACACATTGGTAATGATGTTTTTGATCTCTCCCCGAAAATCCTCTCTGTCATGGCCATGGAGACATCTCTGGAGTGCAGGCAGGATGGCTTGAGCAGGGCCAGGTGCAAGTTCCTTGTCATCATTGTCATCATCAACATGCTCTTCAGATGATTTGGGCTGCAGCCTCACATGTGCACATCTTCTTTGGATTGGTGAATGTCCTCGGGTACCATGATCTGCAAAGATTAATTGCAAAACACAACAGAAAAGAAAACAATGTCTATCATGTAGAATAATCCCACAAATATCAGAGCACAACATGATATTGTTATGATGATGATTTACACAGGGACTGAGCCATAGCCATTAAGGACAGTTACCCATGCCTATATGTTGCACTCCTATAAAGGACAACAGTATTCTTTCCTGGTCAATTCTATATGCTTAGACACACAAACACACACACACACACACACACACACACACACACACACACACACACACACACACACACACACACACACACACACTCACACACATATATGCATGTCTCAATAGCACTGTAAAATTTATGAATGGTCAACAAACATATTTTACTGTCTCAATTCAATGATGTATATGAACAGACACAACATGCCATTGTAAAAATGATTATAAAGATATCAAAGACTATTGTGGACAATAGGCACAACATATGACAACCTTATGAGACAGGCAGCATGATACTTGGCTGAATGCACATCAACATGATCAGTACAACTCTAAAAACAATGTGGTATGTTCAATCAAAACAACTGTATATATATCAGAATGTAATATACCTGTTAATAGTAGTATTTCATGTGTATAACTGTATGCATTATTTTCCAAATGAATCTGGAATCAGAAGGCTTACAAATCAAATATTTTGGAACATGTTTGCTGATTATGACCTGCTGCTATCAAATATGGGCCCGCTCAAGTGTCAGTCAACCTAGGCTATAGCAATCCTTTTACAAACACGCACATGGTGGGTGAAGCAGGTGCACTACCAATGTTGAACTGAAGGCAATGTCACACAGTCTGCAAATAGCTGTGCTAACACTGTCAACACAGACTCCCATTCACTCTGTGAAGAAACAGGCTATGCACAACACATCAAACACCAGAAAACACAGTCAGACATACAAGCATGCCAAACCAAGCATCATGAGCAATAATCATAGCACTTACACTTGTATGTAAACCATTCACCTTATAACCTGTGTGTCAGACACACTTTGTACATGTATTTATAAAAAAATGTGTGCTGACAAAATGGATCGAAAATACAAAATACATCAACACTATAAGTTTTATACACAGTTGTATTGACAGCTACAGTTTGCTGATTTCACTTACCTTACAGATCCATGATGAATATTCCTGCCTTCTAATCAATAAACATGCATTTTTCCAAATTACAGGCCTGAAAACAGAGGAAAAGGTATCTTGGGTCATAATATACATGAAATATTCAACATATCTCTCTCCCTTCATTGCTCTTCAAGCCTGGGCATCCGCTTGATGCCTTGATGCACATTGCTCTGTTCCAACTAAGGTCTTCATCATCTGAAATAAAGAAAGAAAATATTTCAAATGTATTAATTAAATAACAAGGATAAACATTTTAATGCACACTTTGTAGACTCTTATTCTGAAGAACCTTAGTTTAGCACAATGCTCACTTGACATTGTAATATTCAGGTATTAACACATTTAAGCACAGATTAGAGGACATGAGATTCAAACCTTCAGATACAGCCTACATCCAGACCCTAAACTTGGGACCTATCTGCCTATCTAGCACATCTAAACTGTTAAAGTATGTATTTCAGGCATTGAATAGGGGATGGAATACTAAGAATGATCTTAGCTTAGGAGTGCAAACTATGAACATCTGCTGCTCATGCAGCTAAACTGTTTTCAAATTACATTCATGTCAGCACTCTGTTCTGAGAAAATAAAGAGTAATTAGGGTAATCCATTACTTATACTGTGTGACAGTTATAACATCCAGCTTGAGTGAACAGAACCATACATGTTGTTATATATTATGGAGACAGAAAGGTATGTGTGAGGATCATTATTCCTTGTTAAATTACACATCAGTAATTAAATACATACATCTTCCCTGCCTTCATTGTAACTAATAGTGAACATATCACAGTCCCTTGAAATTATAGTTTGAGTCTGTTGTACAATTGACTTCAGTATTTCATGACAAAACAGTGAGAATGCAATGTTAACCTAAATTCCTCAGGTATATAACAGGATTTATCAAGTTGTACTGCCACCACTGTTAAATAGCTGGTGTTAACAGAATGTTATGGATTACAGATATATCAGCAATAATTTGACAAATAAATGAGTTATTCACAACAACTCTCAAATTATAAATTAATATCAATAAGTGTAAAATGCTTTGCTAAAAGAATTCTATGGGTAAAGGACATCAGTATGACAGTTTAAGATATATGTGTCCCCTTTCAAGACCTGAATGCACACGCACAAAATGTAGACAGGCTAGTCTGCAGCCTTATAAGCTGAGCTAACACTCGATTCATACTACTTATAAGCAAAAAGGTACTGCTCTTTAAACACTGTTGTTCAACAGCTGATACTGTTAGGCCATTACAGATCATGGTGTTATTCCTAGGAAGACTAGATCAGTGAGTCGTTGCCATGTACTACGTAAAATGTAATACAAACTATTGCAATATGATTGTTAAAAAAATGTTATGGGTGAAGTTAACCAAGGTAACGTTTCCTTATGAGGTTTGAACCCACAACACTCTAAAATGTAGATATGCTAACGACGTGTTTTACAGGCTGAGCTAAATTGCATTAGGCATTCACTGTAGACAACAGTTACTGCATTTGTTTATTAGAAATTCTCCAACAAACAGCAGAATATAGAAAATGCATACAATTTTTACACTTCTGATAGTCACATAACAGCTATCAACACATACGTAACCAAATATGTTTAACCAATGTTACAGACATTAATTTGTACATTCATTAAAAGTGTCTGTGTACTTGTGTAGGACAAATGATGTAAGTAAGTTATATACGTGTATGTCTTCCACAATGTAACGGTCCAATAGGTGATACAGTGAGACTATAACAGAAAACTTGGAAATGCACAGTCATCTGCAGCCTAAGCTCTATTGGCATAACTGATGTATGAGGACAGTGGCTATGTGAAATTATGTAGTTACATGTAGTAAAACATATGTACTTCTCCAAAGGACATAGTTATGATTATAATTTAATTATTCAAAAAAATCATAACATGACACTCAAACCCACAGTCAAGAGGTCAGTAATGACAACGTCCACTAAATCATCCACACAAATTCCCACAGCAACTAAAACAAGCTTATAAAAACATGTATATGATATATATATATATATATATATATATATATATATGTATATATATATATATATATATGTATATATATATATATATATATATATATATATATATATATATATATATATATATATATGTGTGTGTGTGTGTGTGTGTGTGTGCCAAATAGTGGTACTATAATGGAAAGTATGAAATGTGCAGTCATCCGCGGCCTAGGCACTATAGGCATCAGTGATACATGAGTACAGTGGCTATGTGAAAGTATGTATTTAAATGTTGCTAAACTTACGTACAGCTTCAAAGGACATAGTTACTGTTATTACTTAATTATTAGATAAAATAACAACATGGATTCAAATAGTCAAGAGGACAAGTGAGTACAAAGTCCTCTGAATTATCCCCATGAACTAATTCACATAGCAGCTAAAATGTGTTTATAACAAAATGTGTATGATATTTATGGATCAAATAAATATCTGTAAAATATGTATGAATACTAAGGAATATGTAGAATATTGGTAATTACTGTAGAATCTACAGGCTGCCGATGCACCTCATCGACCATCCTTGAAAGCTTAGCTATGCACCTCTGATGCAGATCATCACAGCAGTGACAAACCTGCACTCCAGTGTGGAAGATCCCCATCCTCTGTCAGTGCTCCCTCATGGTCCAGTTCCACACATCAATCATAGTAAAGTTCCTGGGCCTGGCTCTCAACCTATGCTCCAATCTAGTATAGACCATCAACATCTGGGCCATCTCCTCCTCGGTCCAGTCTGGAGTATGGACATGTTTCAGCCTCCTTGAAGTCACCATCAGAATTTGCATATCTTTCAAATCTGAAAAATAGAAACACAGAGAAATGCTCACTGAGGTACCACTCAGTTTGTAGTTAGCAATAGTCTGATCAGTAAATGTATCAAAATCAGTATTTGAAAGTGGTTCTGATTTCATTTTCAGAGATTATTGGAAGATAATGGGCATGTGCTACACACATATCTATTGGGTCTTTACATGGGACATCTGTTTTTGATGCATAATAGCATTTTATGCGGATGTGCGGGAATGGTATTCCAAAAACTTGAATTTTAATTAATCTCATTAATTATGTATGTCACACATGATAGTTAAAGCTGTGTGCACACAAGGTGCATTTTGTATCTGTGAGTCTGAGTGAGAGGAACATTGGCAACTGGTGGAATTTCTGTATTGGTAATTATTGCATCTGTTAAAGTTAATCATTTCAAAAGGTACATTTTAAAGTCATATTTAATCCAAATGTTAACTTTTACAAAAGTTGTCATAAGTTCTTAGAGTGATGTTGTATTGAAATTCATGCATACAGGGGTTGTTCTGATGAATTGTTTACTTCAGTCCCATTTGCAGTTTTATAGACTTCCAGTGGAAATGATAACTGTATACTGAGGAGGATTTATGGCTCATCCACAATCCTTACTCATAATTCTGTGTGGTCTAACTACAGAAACCCATAGATTAAGGCAGTATCCATATCTAGCATTTGATGTTGATGTTACAAATATTTATTAAATCATGACTCCTAAAACAGTGTTATACCATAGTCTTATGCTGTTACAGATATTTCTTCAATGATGCTTTGTAACAAAGGTATTATTAGTCAATTTACTATGGAGCTGTACTACCTACAGATACAAAGATATTCCGATGCTTTCCATAACCTGTTTAATCGTTAAGTGATTTAGTATTGTAATGTAAAATGCAAACAGTCTGTGGTGGCATGATACTGTTTTCTTTGGAACTGTATTTAACATATGTGTGATATTAGGGGTTCTAATCCCAGTCACTATGTGTACAGCTATTATGAGTTATGTTGTTTTTACAGATGATGTATAACACCATTATAGATTCTTTTCACGTCATGTCAATATTTCTCACAGATAGTGTTTGCATTGCACAGGAATGCATGCTGTTTCTTTTGACATATTCTGTTCATTGACTCAAATGCATAAATGTGCACATCCATGATTTTATTACACGTGTATCAATGTTTTCTAGATGACCCACCATCTCAGGGGTGACCACCACCCCCAGGAAAATGACATCATCATTGATGGTCTCTGCCAACATGGAAAGACACTACTAGGCCATTCAGGGGATACTGTGTATAGAAATGAGGTATAGACAGACCTCACCAATATGATCAATGCAATTGGAGGCTGCAACCTATACCGTGAGGCCTGTAAACATTGCTGCTTGGACATGATTCTTTGTGTAGCCAACAGAGTCACACATTATTAGAGGTTGAAGAATGCCCCCAGACTCCAATGGTGGGCCACCACTGACCCTCCCCAATGACATCACAATATTTTTGGCCTCACTGCATAGAGCAAGAGAGGAGCGATGAATCCCTGGTAGTGGAATTGAAGCAGGGGTTCCAGGACAGACATGTTTGTATCCATGTTCAGTACAGGGATGAGTATTTTGACACTCACTGCATATTGCTTAAGTATGCACATTCATGCATTCCTGTGCTTGATTTACATCAGCAAAGTTGAACCATGAACAAGCTTCCACACAAAGTGAGGATGATGAACATAAGTATAGTTACATGTAGTAGGAGATCTGAGTTACAAGCAAAGCAGTGCGAACTGCAGTTGTAATGTTTACTGCATTAATATTCGCAGGTCCATCTAATTCGGACCTACAGCAGGAAATAGCATGTGAGTGTCTCTATACTATTGTGCATACAACCTTGTTACTGCCCACACCTCATTTAATGGCACTGCTGTTTATTATTATATTGTTGTTTCCCTAACATTGAACACTACAGGTACATCCAGTGGAGGAGCAAATCATTCATTATCAAGTGTAGAAAGGCCAGATATGTTACAGTGACATTGTCAGAGCTTTCAGCAATGTCTTACACATACAATGACTGAAATCTTTGTCAATATTTTCAATACAGGCCCTTCTGGTGTCCAGTCGCAACATATATTATGTGAGTATTTGCAGCCTGTATTACTGTGCTGTATATGTCATATTGTCAGTACTAGCTTTGAGAACTATATGACTGTGTTGCCTTTCTGTTTAATTTCCTACTACAGGATCCACAGTACAAACCATGACCTCTACACAGCAGGAGTCCTCAAGTGTACATATGAGTGGTATGTGTATGTCACACATTCACCCCAGGATTCAGCAAGCTCTGCACAGTGTGCAGGAATAGTGCAAGAGCTGCTGCACGCAATATGGCCGATGAGCGATCCAGGAACGAGCTCCCGGGATATGCACAAGCGCTCCTACACTATTCCTGCATAGACACAGCTCCTGTATTCTAATTACCTCATTTGCAGGTGAAAACCATGCAAATGAGGTGAATTAGTGATCCAGGAAGCAGACAGGCATCTGTGCAAGAATATTGTAACCTGCAGAAATGTATTCTGCTACTAACCGAATACATTTCTGCAAATTAAAAAATGGAGGCATGACAGCTCCAAAGAATGCATGTATTCAATGTAGTAGGCATGCCAATGGCCAAATGTATGGCCATTGGCATGGTAAATAGTTGCAAAATTATAACAAATAACTTTTATTTTTAATTTTTTTGTGGCCGATTTTGGCTGTTTAAGCGTAGAGCAGTAGTGCACAAAGTAAATTTTTAAACCAAAATCAGCATTCTGCCATAATAGGCAATGGCATGCATAACACAACAATACCTTGGAATAGTGGTTGCTAAGGGAGAAGGCTGACGGCCAGTCTTGTAACCATGCATTAGCAGTCAGTTTTATGCAAATGAGGGGATTGATACTGAATCACAGATTTCACCTCAGTGTTAGCTTACACCCAACTGTGTAGGTGCAGCAACACCATGGTGCCAGAATAAAAGGTAGATGACCTCATAAGGAGGAGTTTCATGCATGCTGTAGGCTTATTAGAGCTCTGTGGCCCGTGTTTGCCCTTAGATAAGCACAGCTAAGGAAGGGAGGGGTGTGTCTGAGACTACCTAGCAGTGTTTACATTGCCTAAATGGGTGTGCACGCCACGCATCGGGTTTTAAACAAACAAAAAAAACCCCACAAAATAGCAGCTCTGTTCACATCTAAGCAGTGGGTATGTGCGGTGCACTTTGGGGCTTAAACAAGAAGGCAATGGGAAGGGAAAACAGCAGTAGGAAGGCAATCAAGGAGAACAAGCATAGCTGACAGGTGAAATGTATCAGAATCAGCCAATTACACAGGCAGCAGCCCAGCCCAGCACAGCACACTATTATAAACTATGCAAACACCTTTCATTCTGTTTTTTCCCACAAACTATACACCACCGGTGTACACCGACAGGGAATTTTACCTGACAAAACTAACAAAATGATAGGGGCTGCTGTCGCTCTCATACATCAATATGTGGAAGAGGCTGAGGGTGGTAAGGATGAGAATGCTGATGACCAACCCAAAGTGAGGAGAAGGAGAAGAGTGTACAGACCCAGGGCAACCTACCAGGGGCTACATGAGCTGGAGATAGTGGAGCACCATAGGGTGGACAGGGACATCTTACAGCAAATTGTTGAGCTGTGCCAGCCATGCCTCCCACACAGAACCAACAGAGGGGAACCCATCCAAGTGGCTAACAAGGAATGAGTAGGCTTAAGAATACAAGCCACAGGTACCTTCCAAAGGCCAACTGGGGATATCATGGGGATCTCACAGGCATCCTCATCCAGGGTACTCCACCAATTCCTGGATGCCATGTCAGCACATGCTGGTGAGCACATATATTTCCTCAACAACTGTGAGGCATTGACCAGCAATATGCATCTCTTCCACCAAATAGCAGAATACCCTGAGGTAGTGGGTGGAATAGACTGCACGCACATACATGTCAAAGCACCACCTGGTGAGTGGGGTGGGGTCTACATAAACTGCAAGGGCTTTCCCTCCATTAACTGCCAGGTCATGTGCGATGCCCAGGGCATTATCATGAATGTGTGTGCTGGAAGCCCTGGAAGCTATCATGACTCCCATATCTGGCATATGACACAGCTGTAACAGAGATTTGCCAGTGGGGACATCCCATATGGCCATCTAGTGGGGGATGTTGGTTATGCACTGGAGCCATGGCTGATGACACCCATCAGAAATGCACACACACTTGAACAAGAACTCCAAAATGAGGCACACAAACAAACCAGAATCATAATAGAGCGTGTGCTTGGGATGCTCAAGTCATGGTTCCGGTGCTAGGAAATATCCAGTGGAGCCTTCCAGTACACTACTGTTGCATGTACACAAATTTTTATTGTATGTGCCGTGCTACACAATATGATCCTGTGGAAACAGCTGCAGCAGGAACAGCATGGGGCAGGCCACACAGCCCTCCACCATTGCCAAGGCCAGCACAGGCACAGAGTGACTCAGAGGAGGAACAATCTGACCCTGCCCATGTAGGCAGAAGGAGGCATTCCTAGTATTCCCAGGCTTTGGCAAAGAGGCAATGCATAGCACATACACTGACATGGTAGGAGCCCAGGGAATGACACCTCTCTCTGACTCACACATACAGTAAAAGGGATGCCAAACATGACACTACCTGTGCTTTACCATGTATCAGGAGTGTACTATGTGCATCCAACATAGTCAGCCCTCCAGCACCATCCTCAATGCTGGCACAGACACAAGGTAAGTCACTCTTCCTATCAATTGCTGAATGGAGTGGTATGTTCTGCTAGTTGTAGCTATGGTATGGATGTGAGAATGCAAGGGAATTGGGTGGCTGAATCGGATGGCAACAGATAGTGGACACCTATATATGCAGCATGAAATCCATAACAAATACTGCTGTCAACAAAGTAGGCAGCACTAGATAAGGTGACAAATCCCACTGCAGTACATGTTGTGGCCAAAATGTGTGTCCATAGGACACACACATGCATGTCAGTCAGGTTCATATACCCAACAACAGCCTCAGCTAGCAGGACAGGTGTAGATGACCATAAAGAAAAGCTATGCTAAGGCCTCCAATTAATGGCAATGGGGAACAGCCCCCCTCCAGACCTACACAGACAGACTACAACAGGTCAGGCAGTTGTATGTTAGTTCTGCAGGGTAAGAAGTCTGAAGCTGAAATGTAGGTCAATAAAACCTAAGATCTGTACACAACTGATATGCCTCTAGTCTGCATGATAGGTCAGAATATAAAACAAAATGGATGCCAGCAGAGTACCTGAAATACTAGTACAGTCATAGCAAATGTTTACAGTTGTCAGGTGTGCCCCCCTGCCACAATCCTATGTAGAAATACATTAAAACGTATGAGTGGGGTTAATAACAGTGGCGCACAGATTACTTGAGCTGGCCCAATTTACAGGGTAGATTGTTGCATGTGTACAATATGCAGGGCTCTGTGTGTTAGGTTGTTGTGTATTGTATATTGTGTGGAAGTGGTCAGCATGTAGGCATGGAGGGCTGTGTCCTGCTGGCCTATGGCCAGTACTGTCAATGACAGGGCCATGTTCTAACAACTGCAGTGCCAACCACAATGCATCCCAGCAAGACCCAATTCAGCAGTCATCCATACTCATTGTTCAGATGTCAATATCTGTCACCATCTGAAAGATGGACATGCCATGAATGTGGACCCAAATATACACACAGTACACAGGTGGAAGTACCCTAGACAGAGTACATAAAATGTAACTTTCAACTGCACACACCTTTGGAATTGTACATACAGGTTAGCAGCGCATTAGTTGTCCATGTATTATGGAATACTGATGTAGTCTGGCCAATCACTAGCAAACCACAAAAGGTACAGTTATGAAGTAATGCAAGACTGCCTATGTCCCTGCACAAGGCAGCATGAGGGGAATGCCCTGGGTATATCTGTGAGTCAGCTGCAAGAAGCTTCCATATCACACATGCACTCTGTATGTGAATACTCACAGAATGCAGTATGCTGAAGAGGTGTCCCATGCAGGTATATCCCTAGCTGTAAGCAGCACCTTGCCAGCATCAAGAGTAATGGATTAATATGGACAGGAAATATTGCCATTAACACCTCACACACTTACCCTGTCACCCCAGGGGAATCCAGTGGCTCACAGCCTGGGACTGTAGGAGTGACAGAATGCACTGGCCTACTACAGATGGCCTGCATCACTACCAAATGCTCTACAGTCCTCTGTCAAAGGCCTGTGCCTCATCAGTACTGCCAATGTATGTTATCTCATGGGGTCCCAACTAACATAACACAATCCACAGAACACAAATGCAAGGCCATGTCAACAAATCCCAGTAGCATGCCCACCATGTCCTACTGCAGGAACTGTGGACCATCCCCTAAATAACACTGGAATGAAGGGACAACTATAGGGATACTTTGCAGATATCACTCACATAATGTTAGGAAGAGGATAAAATAACAGAGTAGGGGGTGTAGAAGCATGGACACCATGGAGTGTGTGAAGGCTGAAACTCTGATCTGTGCACATACTACCCCAGCCTGCAAACCCAGTGATGAGTGGCTACAAACCCGCTCATAAACCACAATGTGAAGGGCAACTGACCAGATATATCAGCCCTGCCTCTGGGTAACCAGGGTGAATCTGTACAGCTGAGAGCTATCCACAGCAGGATATGGCCATTTTGTTATGTTGATAGATGTACAAGCAGGGGATCCTCAGCCACCACAGTACCAAGGTGCTGGACCATTTACACAGATCCATCAGCAAGAAGAGAGAGGCAGACAGTGACAATGAGATTGCCATCATGAGGCCTGTCCCAACCACCATGCATCCAATTGGCCAATATCACACGATGTGCCAATGTCAATCACTGTAGACATTTGCTTTTGATAGCCTTTAGCCCTATAGTGTCTGTGGTGCTTGTGATAACTGTGTAACATGATAGTACAAATCAGTATTCATCTAGCATTTGTATACATAGTCTTGTCAAATGGAAAGTTGTGTGTGACTGAGTGTTGTGTGAGTGTGTTTCCAGAAGAATGGTTTATGGCCCATTCACACACACACTGCACTTCCCATAGCCCATGTTAGCACTCATGCTGATGTCAGTCACCTTGAAATACCGGTTTGGACAAGGGCTAGCCCTTTAAGCTCTGTGGTGTGTGCGATAACTGTGCAATGCTGTAGTGTAACATACTAGTTAGGTAGGAGTTCTAATACCAGACATGGCTACTGTGAAACTCTGTGTGTGTGTGTGTGTGTGTGTGTGTGTGTGTGTGTGTGTGTGTGTGTGTGTGTGTGTGTGTGTGTGCGTGTGTGTGCGTGTGTGTGTGTAGCGAGTAATGATTTTGAGGCCATTCACATTCACTATGCCTCCCATTGCCCTACATTAGCAAACTTGCTGATGTCAGTCACCTTGAAATAACCCTCTGGACAATGACCAACCCTATAAGCTATGTGGTGGGTACACTGTGTAATGCTATAGTGTAACATACTAGTTAGGTTGGAGTTCTAATCTCAGACATGGCAATTGTAAAACTCTGTGTGTGCATTTGTGTGTAGAGAGTACTGATTTTCAGGCCATTTACAGTCACTACACCTCCCATCGCCCTACTTTAGCAAGCCTGCTGATGTCAGTCACCTTGAAATACCCCTATGGAGAAAGGCCAGCCTTATAAGCTGCGTGACATGTGCCATAAATGCAAAACAATATAATAGCAGTAACTACACAGGTATGGGTTTGAATCTCAACTGTAGCAAGTGTTTGTGTGTGTACCTCAAAGCTTTTGGCCCCATTTACAGCCAGTACACATCTTAGAGCCTGACTGCAGCAGTCTTGCAGACATCATCCACCTTACAAGTACCTGTTGTCAACCCCAAACCACGTCAGGTCAGTGGTGCATGTGGTAAATGCACAACATAATGGTCCATCAAGATTGTTAGCTAGAGGTTTGAACCTCACCCCTGGTAAATGTATGTTTAGAGTAAAATTATTTTGGGGATCTCTCACCCACTACATCACCCAATGGCAGTATTTACAAGGGCTGCTGATGTTCCTCACCTTAGAAGTACTTGGGACAACATCCAACCTGTAAGCTCCATGGCATGTGTGATAAATGCAATGCACTGTAGTAGCAATACATAGCTAGGTAGGGGTTTAAATCTCAGAAGTGGCAAGTGTGTGTGTGTGCCTGTCATCAATGTCCTGTGTGATGGTTGCTGAGATCGTGTAATAACAGGATGCATTGTGGGGTAGATTTTGCTAAATTATTAAATTGAGGACCTAGTATATGTCACAATGTCCACCTTACAAGGAGAACAGATGTCAAACATGAGAGAGGCTGGTGTAGAAAATCCATAGCTCTACATGTGACATTATGGATTGGTGAACAATATAGGCAACCCTTGTATTACTCGGAGAACACTCTCCACCCATGTTGCATACACAAACACACTTTGCTAGGCAAAAACCACTATATTGGTAGTTCCCTGCATATTGCCTCACAGATAGTAACCACGGTGTGATTGCAGTGGACTACATGCCTCTTGACCACAGCAGTGCCACTCTCATCAGAAAGTACTGTGATGTGTAAAATCTCCTGACTAAGTGTGTGTTATCCAGCAAGTAAAAGGACATGACACCCTGTTCCATCCCTACAGTAGGCAAATAAATGCTTACAGTGGTCCTTTTGCTATGTTCCCCACTGGATGCCTGCAACAACTGTAGAGTCTGCAAATGTAACCCACAAAGGGAATACCATTCCTTATACAAATGCATATATGGACAGACGCCACTAACTCCACTGAATACCTGTAACATGC
>NC_056730.1:281299644-281309644 GCF_019279795.1 Protopterus annectens | reverse complement strand
TGTTATGTGTGCATGGGAGGAAAATGTAGCTTGTGTGGTGGGGTTTGGTGTGTTTTTGCATGTAGTGTGACCTCAGAGTTAAAATATTTAAGTAGGGGTGTGTGGGGGGCACAGCCCCCATGTGGATAGTGCAGTTGGACTTGTCCTCCTTGCTTTTATGTAGGACAGAGCTTGTGTTTATGTGTGGGGAGGAAGGTGTGTGTTTGTGTACATCAGAATCGGTAATTCAAAATCTCCGGTATGTGAGATTATGAATTTCACTCTTCTGAGATTTTGTTCTTTTCAGGTTTCCACTTTATAGGCTCGACACACTGAAATTTGATATTTCAGTATTTCGAGGGTATAAAGTGTATCGTGTATATATATATATATATATATATATATATATATATGTGTGTGTGTGTGTGTGTGTGTGTGTGTGCGTGTGTGTGTGTCTGTGTACATAAATATATACTATATAGACATATATATAACTATATATATATATATATATATATATATATATATATATATATAAATCAATATACAGATATTTATAAATACTTATATAAATATATATGTGTATGTACATGTATACATTATCTACATATGTATATATATATATATATATATATATATATATATATATATTCTTGTTATGTGTAAACATGACTGTTGTATATACCTTCCCAGATGTATCACACCATATTTATCTGATATGTGTATATTTAAATATAACAACATACTGATTCAACACTAATTTCACTGACATGTACTACACAGTTGTAGAAGTCAAAGCAGTTGTTCACTACTATTCGGGATGTGTGCTGATAGATATATTGGAAAAAGCAGCAAACATTTTCACAGCTGTGATAGGTTAGTGGTTAACTGCTTTGACTATTGTGTAAGTGGCCCTGGGTTCAAGACCTGTATGGGCTGTTTATTTTGTTGCTAGGCAGAACAAGGACTGTTGGATACAGAGTGGTTAAGGCAGTTTTGAGCAGCTTTATGCAGGTTTGCCCAACAGTAAGCACGGCTAACATAGGGTTAAATGAAAAGCCACTTACACCATGTAGGCTTTGCTTACCAGTGTGCAAATCTGTTCAGTATTTATATTTAAGCAATGCTTACACCTGCTAAGCATGGCTCTGCCCTGGTAATCAGTGATCACATTCCAGTCTGATGAACTAGCATGGTAATGACATCTTTAATAAGTGTATTCAATTCCATGTACATAACATGCTTCTATGTGCTGTCATTACAATAGCAAGGGGTGTGAGCATACTGTCTGGGACACTTGAGTATATATGGCTAGTAGAACAATCTTTTCCTTTTGTATGTGTTTCATACATGGGTATTATCCCAGGTTATATGCAGTCACACTTGCATGTATTGTATCATCACATTGCTACTGTCAACAGTGCTGTCCCAAGTAAGAGTAGATTGCAGATTGTAGTACTGGAACCGTAGACCCCTGCATGTAAAGCTGGACTCTGAGTATTGACTATCGTGTTCTTAGTGTGTGAGCTGTGTGTTATGAAGTTCTTGCTAATGGATAGTGATCTGATATGTGGATATTAACTGTAGACTACTATGTGTATAGGACATGTCATTGAAGGCTGCTGTCATGTAGTAATGGCATAACTATCAGTGTCAGACGTCTATCTGTCAAACCATTAATTCTAATGCATAACCTGTTGGCTAGCTTATTTCTGTCTGTCCTCTATACAGATGTGCAGATGTCAGTTATCCATCTTGGCTGCTTACAGCCAATCTATGCTTGACTGACACTAACATGTCTGCCCAGCTGTGTTATTAATACTGTGTTGCATTTAACTGTCACCCTGTGGATCACTCACGTGGCATCAATTGATATATGGCCTGCTGACAAATGTCAGGAGGCATGATACCACTGTACCCACATCCCCTACTCTTCTCATCTCTCCATGGACAATATCCTGGTACACACCTAGAAACAGCTGCACCTATGGACCCCAGAACTGACAAATGTGTCAGTGTGCATTGCTGAGAATAACAGTGTCTGTGTGTTTGTAAACTTGCAGTTGATAATACCTTAAGGACATTCTCACACACTACACCCCCATTGCAATAGTTAGAAATGGCTGCTGCTGTAATGAACATTAAATGTACCTTGTTACACTCTTCACTCTATGTGCTACCTGGAGCTTGTAGTACCAGCACAACACTGTTGTACAAATGGGTAGATAGGCATGGGTTACCCTCTGAGACCTGGCAAGTGTGTGTATGTGTGCAAGTGTGCCTATTTGTAGGATACAGCATTCTGAGGCCACATTCTCCAAATACAATACGCCTGGCCATACAGTATAAGGGATAGTGATGTTGCTGACATTAGGAGAGCTATGACAAACCATCACCCTACTATCCCTATGGCATGTGCAATAAATGCACATCCCTGTAGTAGCACTGATGAGATAGACAAGGGGTTGTATTGCAGTCCTGGTCAATGTGTGAGTGCGGGTATACCACAGTATTATCATGGGTTTCAGTGAGTAAAATATCCAATGTGGGGTGTTGGTCCTGGGTATACTGTCTTTACACCATTATACACCCAGTACATGTCCCAAGATCCACTGTATGAGGACCATTGTCACCATCAACCATACAGGTAATTGAGTGTGCTATCTAGCCCAATGATGCATGTGCTGTGTGCAAATTATCTGTAACAGAATGGACTCACTGACAAGGTAGTTAGCACTGATAAACTCAGGTCTCTTAGATGTGTCTATGACTGTTATATGTTTGTCAATGTGTATATGACAGTATGTCATACTATGTATTGTTCATTAACACCCAGTACACCCCCATTACCATACTGTACAAGGCCTGGTGATGTTTCTCACTTAACAAGAAACTCGGGACACACCTCATCTTAAAAGATGTGTGGTGTGTGCAATTAAGGCCAAACACATTAAAAGCAATAAGTACCTAGGTAGGGGTTCTACTCTCAGTGTTGTGAAGTAAGTGTGTATGTGATGGGATCTACTTCATTTTGCAGAAAATGCATGTCCCAGGAGGTTATCTGTCCAAGAACTGACTGGCAAATGCTAACATTTCAAAGGAATCATCTTGTGGAAATTCATTCCATCAAATGTAGTAGTAGTAGTAGATGTGAAAATGCCTCTTCCACACTGTATAGCTGACAGCGATACTGGAGTTGGTATATATAGTTGGTTGTCAATGTTGTGGACACAGCCACCCTCATTGGGGTTATTTTTATGTGTATCCCCCCACTTAGTCTGCTCTAATACTGTACAGTTTATGTTAACAGGTTAAATAGTTGTCACTCACACTATGTGCAGCTCTATACCATCCCACACCCTCCAAAGTGGAGGGCTGTGCCACCCACACCAGCACATCTATGTTTACCAACTACAGGATTGCACTACATTGGGGAAGGGGACATATACTCTGCCAATACCATTGTCAATGATATTAAAGTAGCAGACTGATTATTTACTGTTGTGATGTTTTGACTATTTTGTATTGGTGGAATTATATAGGTTAAAATGGGTTCACTGCAAAATTAAGTACATCCATGTGTACAGTATTCTCTGTGTATTGCATCAACACCAAAGCCTCTGTGCGTGTGTGTGTGTGTGTGTGTGTGTGTGTGTGTGTGTATTATACGCAAACATGTGGTGTGTGCCACCCAGTACACTTACCATTGTCCACTGTAGAAGGGCTGCTGACATCATCCACCATGCACTCACCTGTATACACCCCTCAGACCTATCAGCCATGTGGCACATGCAGTAACTGTTATACAGACCTGTTACTTGTGTTAAGCTGTACCCTGGTCACCACAGTGCCGTACCCCTTGTAGGAAACAACAGCAGACCAACATCCTGCTGACACATGGACACCTCCAACACAAACTGAATACATTATGGAGACCACTATCAGTCAGCGTTAATAACAGCTATAATGCATCATGACTGGACAGCTACACATCCTGACATGTAAGCATTAAACGTTCCTGCTGAAAACATGTTACACAGCATTACATTGTTACACCTTAATACATTCATCCTGTCCATCAGAACCACATTCACCCTGTGCATCAGAACCATATTAGCCTGTCCCTGCATCGATGGTATGGATGACAGGGAGGTGGCACAGGTATCATCATATGCACAGGTTGTGTTGTGGGTTTGCCAGAGACCTAGGCTGAGCCACTTGTTTGACATCATGTGTGTGTGTGTGTGTGTGTGTGTGTGTGTGTGTGTGTGTGTGTGTGTGTATGTATGCACACAGTTTGGCCATGTGGCTGCCCTATACAGGGGTTTGTGGGACAGCTGCAGACCATACATGGCAGGGTATGCCGTCCACCGTCTCCGGCCATGGACAGGAGAACTGCACCTGCCAGGGGTTCCACAGGCACAACCGGGTATAAGGCCAGATAGGGTACTTTCCCATGATGATGACAGATGTCTGCTGGATCCGGGTCCCTGTTGGGACTGGCCAGGGCCATGTGCACGTGGTCTGCTGTGTTGTGGTGTGGACAGCACCCCCTCTGCAGTGCTGGTGCTAGTACTGCCATTACAGGAGTGACTGTGACTTGTTGCACATCCATGTAGACCTCCACCTGTTGTTGTTGCTGACCTACATCTATGCGGCTGTCACACTATCGCCACCATATGCTCTAACACAGACATTGCACGGTCAAGGATTCCCACCATATCACCCAACTGTCTATTCAGGACCTCTGCAAAATAACAGTGGGCACCTACAAGATCACAGAAGTTGTCAATAACAGCAGAATGATTAGCCCTCTGGAGCCTCTGACTCTGTCTAGTATAACATTCCATACATGCCTGTGCCACCATGACGGTCTGAAATATGTGTCTGGTGACACCTGCTGTGACACTTCTGCCAGGGGCATGATGGCCAGCAGCCCTCCTACGAGCACCCATGTACATCTGCCTGTGTGGTACCTCACTGGTCATCTGGCTATGGCTGCTGTGTACAGACACACTTGCCATAGTTGCCACACTGTCCTGTCCCATGCTACCACCCGCCAACTGTCCCTTATCTATGGCCACTGGTGATAAGGTATGTATAGGCAATGTGACTGTGTCTGGGGATAGGGTGGATAACATTGGGATGTCAACCGATAGCAAAGCTTCAGCCCATGACAACCCCACCTGTGCATCACCATACCTATCATCATTGTCAGAGTCTGTATGGACACTAACATCAGTTTTCCTGCAGGAGGGACCCTGACCCACTTCGCCACCTGTGAGGTGAAAACAAAAAAATGTACTTTAAGACCTGTACATCATTCCTTACCTCTGCACACACACACACACACACACACACACACACACACACACACACACACACACACACACACACACACACACACTTACAGGTGAGGTGGCATGAAGATATTACACAGGCCTCTCATTACCCAACTGTCAACATGCATAACATATGGCACTCAACAGCATGCACTGCAACTATACTCAATCCCTATTACCAATATTATACATCTCTGTGATGCATGAGCTGTGTTAGTAGGTGATGCCCCTTCCCCTGGAGCACACTGCACCCATGTACACAGTATTGCTGTGCACCTGTTCAGCACCCTTACATGTACTGTGCAACATACCTCACAAGTGTACACACCATTGCTGAATGTGTATATGTGTGGCAGGTATGTTTGCTCTGTTGCTCACAGCCCCTATGTGTTTGTCTGACACATACCTGGGTTGATATGAGGACAGATGTCAATAGTGAATGCCTGACATCTGATTTGCAGATCTCATCATCAGCAGTGCATGTATGAGCAATAAAATCCAATTACACTGGCAACCTTCAGAGCTTACTGTGGCTATGAGGAGTGTACATAGTCTTCTTGACATGACACCCTCTTCCCTAATATGCTATGGGGCCACAATACTGCATATGTTAACATTACACACACCTGATATGTGACATATGACCTGTGCAATCAAATGCAGTATCAAACAAATGTGTTAGTTTTGCAGAAGCTGATTGAGATGCATACAATATGTAGATTGCATAAATGTGCACACTCTTAACATGATGGTTTGTTGCAGCACCTGTTAAGTGAACCACAGCAGTCACTATTCCTGGAAGGGGTATACTAGCATGGCCCATCTTCACTTGCCATTATTTGGTCACTCTTCCCTACAAATATCCCCCAACTCTGCCAGATTGCAAGATCAGCTCATGCGCACAGCCCTTGGAGGTCACACCGTGCCTTCACTATTGCTTTGGAGTCAGGGTTATGTCTGGCACAATGCATGACCTTGACTGTGTTCAGATACAGCCATTCTTAGCGAGCTTTGCATGTATGCTTCAGTTCACTGTTGTGTTTCAGGAT
The DNA here is from genome assembly GCF_019279795.1 of Protopterus annectens. NCBI lineage: Eukaryota > Metazoa > Chordata > Ceratodontiformes > Protopteridae > Protopterus > Protopterus annectens. The sequence continues at coordinate 281,303,274 of NC_056730.1, read as the reverse complement.
GACACCCCTCCCCATCCTCAGCCTTTTTGCAGATGCTTGACAACTATGGACCACACATGAGTGTCATTTTGCAGTGTCCCAAATTCAAAACACCATGTCTACCAGCCTAGTTCCTGCTAATGAACAGCAAACTTAAAGGTGTACACTGACACCAGCAAGGTACAGATAGGGATGCTGGGTCTGAGGTGGAGTGAGGTGTTGCTTGTGCAGCACATGTATCTTTATTAATACTGTCTGTAGGTTTCAGCCTTGGTCTCAGTACACCATTATACATTATAACACATGCCTTTGGGAGACTTTATGTTATGCATATGCTACCTGTAGAGAGCCCTGGATGATGTCTCCTGTGGAACAACTCCTCCATCTGATTACCCTAACCCATAGGCCACACTTATGCAGAGTCCAAGTAATTGTTGACACAGGTACTGCACAGGCAGTACTTGCTAAACATTCCTGCAAATCCCTCCGTGTTGCTGCATGTTTCTGGGCAGGTTCCATGACCAGTTTACAACTTGTGTTGTCATCTGTTTAGGGCGTCTGTTTATTTATACGTTAATGATGTCCCATACTTCATCGTCAAATACATGCTTGTCTGCACTGTTTGCCATGGTATATGCGATGGCGAGGTAAGGCTACATCTGCCACTCCTGAATGCTACCTTTTGGATATGGGATCCATTCCATGGTTTGTAAAATGTGTGCAAGCCATGGCTGCCTCTGTTGCAGGTGAGTGGCCAAATGTCATGGACATACTTCTTGGACAGCAGACCATTACTTGGTGTGAAAATGAGGACCTGTACTTGATGGAAGGTGCGTACTCAAGAAGAGTGAATGCTGTAGTACTTCAAAAGCTGCTTCTACAATATGTTATTTGGAGTGTGTGCACACGTGCTTCCAGTGTTTGTTAAGGTATGTATTCCCCATATTTGTTGTCCTAACATAAGATTCCATATTACACATTCATTGCTCATGTTAGGATCACATTACAATTTGCAAAAGTTGTGGAATGTAGTATTGTGATATGCCGTTGTGTAGATCTGTAACAGTTACCATTGTAATAGTGGTATATACACTGCTGTAGCCACCGTATAAGGGTAATGTTTTAGACATGTCCCTACTGTAGGCTATTTGTCCCACCATTATGTTCATCTCTGTCCACGCATCTTGCACTGACAGGTTGTTAGTTATACTACAGGACTCTTACGTACCCTTCAGATATGCCACCATGGTGACCACTGTGATGCAGTGCAGTTAACAGCAACAATAAGTGAACATATAATAACATATAATAAGTGAACATGTACAGCATGCATTATGGGTAGGTGTGTTAAATGTATGCATGGCAAATACCATGGCCATAACATGGCTGGTGTATTGGCAAACCTGAACAAAAAATCTCCATACTCACCAGCTACAGGCTGCTGCCCCAGAGGTATATCAGAGGGACCTACATAGTTGTGTGAGAGATGTGATGTCAGTAGCCACACCTGTGGCACTGGTACAGGGTGGAAGCAGCATTTCAGTATATCAACAGTACAAACCCACAATACTACAGATTATGCACATCTGTTCATTACTACACTGTAGTCACAGCACAGACTTTGTTATCTGACATATGCATGAAGATACTTTATAGATGAAGATGGATAAGCAGCAGTGGTCTACTAATGTGCCCTGGGGCTTTACCTGCATGCTCATCATCCATTGTGTGGGTAGCACCCACCTCCACAATGCTATCTTCAGGTTCTTGACTTGGCTGGTGGGCAGGTGCCCCAAGGCTGGTGAGGAGCTCCTCAACATGTGTCATTGGGGGCAGGATGGCATGACCCCCACCTGTGGCTAGCTGGTCCCTCCTAACTACAGATGCACGCTGATGGGCATGCGGATGAGGTCAGTGCAATGATGTCGCACCTGCTCATAACTGCAGTTATGCAGGTTGACAATGTTTACCCTGTGGATGATCTCATTCCACAGAGCAGTCCTCTCCTGCAGATCATGGGCCGTATGCCCAAAGTGGATTCTGTGGTGATGCACAATGTATTTGATAAGTATGTCATTCTCCTGTGGAGTGTAAGCAGGGAGACGCTATCTTGACATGGTACCTGGAAGACATAAACAGGAAAAAAGGTCTGAGGACCTCATACTGCAAGGATATAATAGTTGTTAATTCACACCCCCCCACCATATCTGCAAAAATAATCTGAACACACACATCAATCGGTATGTTTACACCAAATCTACTGTTGGGACATGTATCCTATTGTGCAACAAATATTGAAATGCGTTTCTATTCATGTTCCATGTTGAAACACTATCATTGGTGGCCTGTTGCTAACAATATAACCTGCATGCCATTGTAATGGCCACTGTGGTTCCATATATGCATGTGTTCTGTTTGCTATGCAACTGTTCCAAATCTGGCGTTTTGGGTTAATAGGAATAACTATGCATGCTGTTATAACTAATCCTGGATTGTGTTGACTATTACTACCCACATATGTTCTAAAACTGCAACACAATAGCGTGTTTGGGAAGGCTGTTCCCAGCAGAAGCACCTCTCCCACCTGATCTTGCCTTGACACCAGGCCACAATACGTCTGGGACCCAACTCAGGACCTCCTCATCTGCTGGTCCTGCACTACCTTCAGGTGGAACCAGCTCACGGGATGGTGCTTGTCCCCCCCCACCCAGGAGTGGGCACAAACAGGATACTGTAACCTGAAGTCAGGTCCAGGGTCTAGTGCATAGGGAGATCTGCAGAGAATTGTGGGATCTGCTACACCATCTTGAGACCCTCATGACACAATTAGAGGTTCAGCCTGCCCCTCCTGCTCAGCCCCCAGCACAGCCACCTTCAGGGCTGGGAAGGTGCAGTGGTGACTGCCCATGGGTGGGGACCTCAGTCCCACTGTTTCCATTTGGGGGCTCATGAGCTTCCGATTTCAAACACCCTTCCCCGTCCAAAGGTTTACCCACCACATGTGTCATATACCGCCCCTGTATGCTGTCTTGTCTGTCTTGTCTGTCTTCCGAACCAACCTACCTCCTTAAATATACCTACTATCCTTCCCTAACATCCCACTCTCATCTTAACGAAAAAAGGGCAATCTGTTCCAAACACAAATTTCACACCATACATGATTGTCCATTTCGCAACTACTGACAACTACTTACAAGTGCCTTAACCTCTCTGTATCCAACAGCCCTTATTCTGGCCAGCAAATAAATTATCAACCCTTGCAAGTGTGTAGCCCAGGATCCTGCACACCATAGACACATCAGTTTACCAGTAAGCCATCTGAGTTGCAGATATGTGTGATGTGTTCTCAAACATATCATGCAGCACAGTCATTCAACAGTAAGGAAAATATATATACATATATATATATATATATATATATATATATATATATATATATATGTGTGTGTGTGTGTGTGTGTGTGTGTGTGTGTGTGTGTGTGTATATATATATATATATATGTGTGTTTGTATATATGTAGACATGCATGTATGTATATATAGATATATATATATATATATTCATTTATATATATTTACACACACACACACACACACACACATATACATATATATATATATATATATATATATATATATATATATATATAT